>NC_091754.1:29119404-29271904 GCF_043380555.1 Nothobranchius furzeri | reverse complement strand
ACTACTACGGGCTGCATGGTGGCACGGTGGTTTGCACTGTTGCCTCGCAGCACGAAGGTTGCAGGTTCGAAACTCGGTTCGGCTGCGGCCTTTCTGTGTGGAGTTGCGTGTTCTCCCCATGCATGCGTGGGTTTCCTCCGGGCTCTCTGGTTTCCCCCACAGATCACAACATGCCCTGTAGGTTATACATTGTAAGTTGCTTTGGATAAAAGCGTCTGCTAAATGAATAAACATAAACATACTTCAATTTAAGTTAGTAATAGGGTAAGTGCCCTATTTATTTGTCTCCAACAGCAGCTGAATATCATTCTCCTTGAAATGTCATTGTGTTTGAAATGCACTCTACAAATATAGCTGCCTAAGAGTGACACTAAGATGTGTGTTTAGTTAATGTATTTTTTTCTTTTCTTGCTCTTGCACCTACAGTGATAAAAACTTTATAAAGATCTCCAGATAACAGCAAGCCTTGAAGCTTCTTGTTTTTGTTTCTGTCCTTTATTACTTTGGCAAATGTCCACTTGACAAATAGTGCCGTATAAACACAAATATCTCAAAAGCTTTACCTCAGGTCTGTCACATTTTTATATTTTGAGAGAGAGGGGAAGTAGCTGAATAGTTTGGTATATAATATGTGTGTGGTAGCACAAGTTGTGTAATTAAAAGACTGAAAAACCGATACCGATATTTTCTGATACTACATTTTAATGCCAATATTGGCCAATATTTATGGAAGACCAATAATGTCTAATTTAAAGTAAATTCAAAAAGCTTACATTTGACAATCTGACCCTGTTCTAAGTTATAAAGTAGGTAATCTGTCATAATTTACATTTCCTCTAAGTCCCTCCCCTGGCCTTGACAGCAAAAAAATAAAAAATAAAAAAAATTGGGGGATGCTATAAAGTCTCTGAAACAAGTGACTCGATGCAATCTGCTGGATTTTCTTACATAGGAAACTTTGATCTAATAGACATAATGAACTGGACTTGATTCACTGAAAAGTAGGTTCAATTCAAGACACAAACTGTGTCACACATCCAGGGACGCATTACATCTGTCTGGCCTCCAAACAAGAAAAGCAAGGACCTACGACCTCGCAGCCAACTAAGTTTGCCATAATAGGTGCTGGAAGACAAGGCCATGCAGAAGACGAGACTTTCTGCACTTTCGCTCTAAAAAAAGTTAATCTTCCTTGAATCATAAATGACTTTACAGCTTTATAGGTTGATATAATCAAATCTGTTGAATGAACAAGATGTTTAAATCCCAGAGTGTTTCAATAATCTGTACAATAATCAAAGATGTGTTAAAATTAATATTTTTCCTGCAATGACTGACTTAAGATCCTAAACTACACCAGATTAGTGTTTGCTGATTAAATGTTAATCTATCCAACACATTATAATAAGATTATTATTCATGTTTAACATTTTTGCTTCACATAAGTGTTAAGATTTTCACTTCACACTAGTATCTGAGTGAAGTCGTGATTTCTGAGGTATTTTGGTAATGCCTTTTAAACGTGTCAGATTCTGATTTGCCAAATTTATGAACAAAAGTTGATAAAACCAGGAATCACTTCCTGATCCAGTTAGTTATCTTGCTGCATCCTGATTCGGCCGACTGGTGAGCAAGCATTTGGAACCATCCGCTTTTTTGACCCCGAGGTCAAACCCTCTCTGCAACGCTTGTTGTGAATTGTTGATGTTCATGCTTATATGTTTGAGATGTTTTTTTTTTCATACCAAAGCTTCCCCCTGTTGGAAGGAACTCTGAAATGCATTCTACCATCTCCTCTGATTGCCAGACTCTTTTGTCCTTCCGTTTGTCTGCGATTTCCCAAGATGCACAGAGGATTTACCTCCCTGTTTGTTTATATGAGCAGCGCGCAGGCCCCGAGTCAAACGCTGATTCCTACCCAAACGCCTCCAGCGATGTTTATTCGATCACGGGAAAATATCGGAGGAAAAAGGGTAAATGGGCAGGAATTCAGGTGAGAATAAGACTTCTTTAAAAGCGTGGTTTATCTAGTAAACATCAGCGTGCTTCTCACACCAAACCCTCTGTCAGGAATCTTGGCATGACCTTTGACCCAGCTCTCACCCTGGATTCTCATGTCAGTTCTCTTGTTGGCTCTTCCTTCTTCCATCTCAGGAACATTGCCAAGCTGAGTCCCATTCTGTCCCGCTCTGAACTTGAGACAGTTGTCCACTCCTTCATCTCCTCACGCTTAGACTACTGTAACTCTCTTTTCACGTGTCTGAGCAGAACCTCCCTGAACCGTCTACAGGTGGTTCAGAACGCCTGTGCTCGGCTTCTGACCAAGTCCTCCAAACACACGCACATCGCCCCGCTTCTCCTCCAGCTTCACTGGCTGCCAGTCAACTTCAGGGTTCATTTCAAGATCCTGGTTCTGGTCTATAGGGCCTTACATGGACAAGCACCATCTTACATTGGTGATCTTCTTAGTCCCTACACCCCCAGCAGGTCCCTGAGGTCCAGTGATCAAAGCCTACTGGTTTTGCAGTGCCAGGCTAAAGACCAAAGGTGACGGATCATTTGCTGCTGTGGCCCCCAGACTCTGGAACTCTCTCCCCATGAGCCTGAGATCAGTGGACTCAGTGGTCTCCTTTAAAAAGCAGCTGAAGACTCACTTGTTCAAGCTGGTTTTTGTATGGCCTTCACCACCCTCTCCTTATTCTGTTCTTATTCCGCCTTTCAAAGGATCCATCAATTTCCCTCTTTCCTATTCATTTTCTCTTTCTCTTTCCTTACATTTTTTGTTCTTTTCTCATTTTAAAGATATTTTAAATAATTTTTGAAATCTTTTTATACTTAAATATTTTTTTTGTGAAGCGCCTCGTGATTTTTATCTTGAGAGGCGCTATAGAAAGATTGTCTTCTTCATCTGTACAGCCATACTTTCATCTCATTTCATCCATACTCTGTCCCCTACAATCATTTAGTTTAGAAATAGAATTAAAGATCATTTTTATAAGCTGTCTGGATTAAAATGAAGTGTGTGTTCCCTGAAGAGTCAAATAAACTAAAATCTTCTGATTAAACATTCAAAGACCAGCCAGATTGATATTCCATATTTAAATGGAATATCACATCTTATTGATCATTTAATATATATGTAGCCAATGCTAAATTCTAGTGTGTTGAGATGACCCTTGCTGTGATTTGGTGCTATATATACATAAACTGACTTGAATTTACACAAATGTTGACCAATAGATGTGTGTACCCACACAACAGGGTTGTCAATCATGAGCCCCAGTCCCCAGCGTGCACTACGAGGTGAAGCCGGGAATTTGCAATGGAGCAACAAAAACCACCAGAGAAGTTATGATATCTCAACTATCTTCTACTTCTCAAAGAAAATGTAAACAGTTTAAAAGGTCTTCAGCAAAACGCCAGTAAACAGTCGAGTAGAAATGACATGTGAGGCATTTTTAAAAGATGGAGGAAACTTTGCGATCCTGCTCAAAACTAATGAACAATCAGCAAAGTATTTTTGGGGGGGGACAGGTGAGGTGTGGACTCAAGTCACATGACTTGGACTTGAGTCAGACTTGAGTCATTATTTTAAGGACTTCTGACTTGAGTTGATAAAATCTATAAAAACTTATGACTTGACTTGGACTTGAACGCCAATGACTTGCAACTTGAATCGACTTGCAATTGTTGACTTGATGATGACTTGAGCATATTTGATATTTTAGCACAAAAGTGACACAACATGGACAAAAATCATTCTGGGTTTGATTTTGCACTGCTACATGCAGCAGCACTTTATTTATAATCAGTTTCAGTTGAGCTTTCTGCTTGTTTCAGTAAATAAATGAAGCTTTATTTCTGGAATTTATTTATTATCATTGTCATGAAATTGAAGTTGGACAGATGACTTTGTCGTGTAATGGTTCTTGGCTCTTTTATGAAAGATGAACCATTCTACATAATAATCTGGAATATTAATTTTAACAAATTAATAACCAAACGTTATAGAGATAAGAAGTCTCAAAGGTTGTTTTCATCGATAAACTGACGATCATATCCGTTTGTCTGTGTTTCAGTTCAATGAAAAGGCAAGTTTAAATTTTAAGAGATTTAATTCCTCAATTTAAACTAACGATTTGAAATGACAATCATAGGAAAAACAATCAACATTGGCAACCTTGTTGGACAATCTTTAACAGTTGATATTTTAAGCTTACTCAAATAGACCTTGTGTTGGAGGTGCTAAGATTTGAGGATGATGGAATTATGAATGCGTGCATGCAGGTGTCTGAGATTGCTTCAGGGAGAGAGAAGGTGAACTGAGTGAAAAATGATGTTTTGCAATTAAACTTTAGTTCTTATTAGAAAAACAGCATCAGAACGCTATCTGTCGTGTTCTGCCTCACCGTACTTAGGACCCCCTTTAGATCCGGACCTCGGTAGGATGGTTTTCCAGATGACACCTTGGCTGGCAGAGAAGACAAAGATGTCCGACGGTCCAGTCCAGAGTTGACCTCGGTACACGTTGCTGAAGCGTTTCGGCAGATGCGCTTTCTCAAGTTTAAATTAACTCAGAAATCAAAAGACTCTGGGACGAGTCTGCGTTAGCTGGTTGCATTTCAGCTATTCTGTCTGGCTTGACAGAAATAGTGTGGAGGGAGAAAAGGAGCCGGCAGGGCTCCTTTCCCCGTGGCGTTCGTTCCGCACTTCCGCTCTCTTCCGTTCTCACTCTCGTTCTGACTCCTTACCGAAAACACTTCTCTTCCCAAAGCAAACTTGTTGTGCGTCAGAGCAAATGTGTTTTGGAGTTACTGTGGAGTCTGACCTGTATGAGCAGGTGTGAAGGTCATTGCTAAACATCTTCAAAAACATTATTTAATTAAGTATACTGATTCATTATAGTTCATTATGATTACCCAAAGCATAATAATCATTCATTTGATTAAAATACATTTATAATGAGCAAAGTGATCAAATGATTATTTAACATTAATAAAATAAAGGAAGCTTAAGACTCTGTTCTATTATGACTAGACTGTGGGTTGAAGTCCTTCTTCTGGAGAGCAGGTATTCGGATGTTGTGGTTTCCTTCAGACTTGCTGGCGGCTTAGGTCTTCATACATAGCCATGTAGAGCTGTATAGAATATGATTATGACTTCAAAATTCAAAGTTAAGGACTTGGACTCTACTTGGACTTCCACATCATTGGCTTTGGACTCTACTTAGACTTGGTTGTTTTTGACTTGGACTTGACTCGAGACTTGACTGAAAGACTTGTGACTTACTTGTGACTTGCAAAGCAGTGACTTGGTCACACCTCTGGTAAATACTAAGTAATTTATTGGATTCTAGAGAATTAGAACAGTTGCACTTGTCGTATGCTGTGTTTTACATAGGCTAGTACAGCGTTAGCTTCAACGCTAACCCAACTGATATTGAATTACAGTAATGCCAGTTTTAAAACTTCAAGCTAACTGGGGAAGATGAGGAGAGGACGGGGAGGAGCAAGTATTGTGTCTTGTGTGTTTCGGTGCTCTCCTTGATATCAAACCATAACCCTAGCACACTCTAACCCTAGCCCTAAAGACCACAGCTGTAAGGCAGTAGTGCTCTGTCCTGTAACATTTGTGAGAGAGTTTCAAAAGATGTTGCATGAAAAGCATCCTCTGAAAATAGTTAATGGTTGTTTCAGGCTTCTGAGATTTAGAGAAATGTGAGACACGTTCAGAAGGGGCCGGTGGCCAAACAGCAAAATGGATGACTGTAAATTATGAACAAATTAAATTAGACCCAGGTTAGCTGCAAAGGTTTAATCTTAGAAAACATAGATTTGTTATTTGCATTTGTCATTTGCACATTTCCAGGGATTCAGTATTACATAATCAATGTGAAAATGAAGAACAGAAAATTACTGATTCTTTAAAACAAGAGATAGATGGTACTCCAGACAGAAGATACTGATTAAAACACAGTTACAGTGACAGTGAGCTCCTTTAGAGAGCCAATCATGAGTAGGAGGTACATTCAGGTCTCTTGGGAACTTGCCTGCAGGTTAAATGACGCTCTTAAATAATCTGAAGAGCCTCTTTATTCTTCTAATTGCAGACTGTAATGCCGTATTTGATTGGAGACTTTTTTGTTCAATTCATATTAGCTTTAACGATTCGTACAACTAAAGTGTGACTGGATTTCATTATGTGAACAAGTCTATGGCACATGATATGATGCAGATGTGAGAGCACACGAAAATGTGTCCTGACAAGTGACAAATCCTGGAATATCCCATTTATCCGATCTCAGCCTACTGCAATATAAAGATGCTGACTGATCAAAGACTTGCTGTTAAGTGCCTGTATGGGTTTTAGCATATGGATTATTCCTACACTTCCTTATAGAATCTAATTTAAGATCACCATTGTTTCAGGTTTCATTTAAACAAAGAGAATCTAGTCATTGTGCAGCACAGGCTGTATCTGCAGCAGAAATTAGTTGTGGAATATTTCTGCAAATAATCAAGGCTGCACTGAAACACAGCAGTCCTGAACCTATTCTGCATCATTGACGTATTCGTTGTTTTACATAAAACAACTTTTAAGGTACCCTGAGTACGATTTTTATCGTAACATTATCACAAAACAGTCTGATGTCTGAATTAGGGTTAGGCAATGAAAAGAATGACACCCTGTGGTCAAATTAGGGTACTGCAGTCCATGTCTCAAAACAAACATGTCCACTTTGAATGACCCCTCCCTTCTCTCTGATTCGTGAGTTTGCTGGCTGTTACCAGGAAAACTGTTTCAATGCAACTTTCCTTCCAACTTGATTGAGACATTAGACTGTTTTGTGATTACTTCACGATAGGGATGCTCAATATTGGCTTTTTTAAATCAATATTCAATATCCGATATTGTGTAACTCCAAATTTCTGATACCAATATAAACCGATACTGATATACACGGCGTCTCCTCCAAAAAATGATTTAAAAAAATTAAATAAATAATTTAAGTTGCTAACATCACATATCTCTTATCATGAACGTTTAAACATTATCTGTGAAGAACAGCATTCAATTTAAGTTAGTATTAGAAAAAAATATGTTTAATTTGTCTCCACCAACAGCTGAATGACATTCTCTTTGAGATTATCCTGACAAAATCTCTGCTGACTTTAGGCCAAAGATAATTTTTAATTACATGACGGGGAAAAGTTTGATTAATAAGTTAATAAATAGTGGTGAAATAATGATAAAAAGTTTTACTTGTTTTAGTTTTTAAAATGGATCAAAGAGAGATATCTCTGTTACAAAAAATCGTTGTTATATTATCTGTGCAAAACGCGACAAGAGGGGGTGCTCTCAACTCTATAGAAACTATAGAATACACTATAGAAATGATATTTTCTTCTTCTTCTTCAACTCAGACCTATCACTGACGTAGTTTCCGTTTTCGTCCTCCCTCTGTGTTTGCATTTGGGCACAAACGGGAGAATAAACAGCTCACGAACACGGCAATCTTGCTTTATACGTTCGTACCGTGGAGAACATGTCTTTGTAACTATCCATGTGTTCAGGGAATGTTTTTGGCATGTGTTAAAGTCACTTAGTTGATAAAATGTAAGATCTGTGAGCGTACACATGCTAAGCTAGGCTAACTGTCAAGCGCAACGCTAAGGCGTGGGTCAGTAATGTATTTTTTTCTGTTTCTGTATATTGTAGGTACGGTGATAAAACATTTATAAAGATCTTTATTTAAGGAAAGCAAGCCTTGGATGAAGATTCTTGTTCTTGTTTCAGTTGTTTTGCTAGCTGGCTAGCTACATGCAGCCACTTCTAAGGACAGCAGATCATCTTTACAGGGCAAATTCCAAACTATTCAAAAATTGTGCCAAAGAAAACTAAAATATCTTAAAACCTAAACCCCAGGGGTCTCATTTATCAAACATTGCGTAGAATCCTTACTAAAACCGTACTGAAGCTCAGCAAAAAATGTACTTACGCCAAGTAGGTTTGTGATCTATCAAACATGGAGTACGCACAGCTGCACGCAATCTCTGCTTCATAAATCAGAAACTATCTAGAATGTTTCTCAGCTGCTTTTTAGTCACATCCCGCCTTCACCACGACCACTTACTGCCATAAATAGTCAATGCAAATTGCCTTGTAGATCTCATGCATATACATAAGCCGGCTGTTGCAGCGCTCCGCCAATGATATAGCGACCGTTGATCAATGCAGATCAAGGAGGCGCAATTTCACAGAAGCAGAAATTGAGGTACTTGTGGGTGAGGTGGATAAATGAATGGAAGTGCTTTTGCAAAATATGAGAAAATCCACGGAGTGGCACAGCGTTGCCGAAGTCGTCAATGTTGTGAATTCTTCAGAGAGATCTGTGGCGGGAATAAAAAATTGGTCCAATCAGGATTCAATCCCCAGACTCCTGGGTGAAAGTCACTTGCGCTAACCAGTCACCCAAATGGAGATCTCCCTTGTCCAAGTAGCCAGGGCGCATGCTCAATCTTGTCACAGTGACAGGACACACACACTGTCACATACGCATGACATTCTGTCTCAATCTTTCCCCCGCTGATATTCTGCATTCCGTATTCTGCGCTTCAGGCTGTGTGTATGTGTGTGTGCACGCGCACGTGTGTGTGTGTGTGTGTGTGTGTGTGTGTGCGTGCGCGCGCATGTGTGTGTGCGTGTGGGGGGACTTGTTCTGCGTGAAAACGAAGTTGTACAAGTGATAATGCTGCAGGATTTCATAATTTTATCCTTCTCAGCAGCAGCACTGCAGGTGCTCTCCATGTCCAAAATGTGCGTAAGCAAGGTCCTTAGTCAACTTAAAGTTGTGCACATTTTTCCACTAAGTTTTCTTTCATAAATCCCAAAGTTTGCGTGGAAAGTTACTTACGCAGTTTTCCGACCCCATTTTGTGCGTAAGCAAGCTTGATAAATTAGGCCCCAGATATGTCTTATTTTTGAATGTTGAGAGAAAGGAGATGAAGCCGAAGAGTTTGATGTAGCCTATTATATATGCATCGCATGTAAAAGTTGGGTCACTAAAGGAGTAAAAAGCGATATTTTCCGATATTACATTTTAAGGCCAATATTGGCCAATACTATCGATAGATAATATTACACATCCGTACTTCACAGTAAAAGTTCCTTCTGCCTTCAATGTGCCGCTCTGCTCAAACCATGTCAGCTTGTTTAGCTCCTCAAAGTAGGCTGTTTGTAACCGAGGAAGTTTTAATTTAGACAACCGGGGAGATATTTTAAAACAGAGAGGTGTGTTCTGTCGTTCCAGCCCTGATTCTGTCGGGGTGATTTACACCACCGTAGACTGTAGATCTTCTTTGAAGCTTTTAACACACAAAACTGGACCTCTGTATACTTGATGAATTACCTGGCGGGTTATGAGACAACACACATCAAACTGTAACTGTCACACACTCACAAAGCCAACACAACGGTCACACACACTGAAAACAAAGCCGTCTTTATTTTCCTTCTCATAAACACAGAACAAGCAATGGCTGGGTGGTGTGATGCTACTAGCTGTATCAGAGCAATAAGAGTTGCTCATTTAATATATGCAAGTCATTTTCAGAGCCAAGCAGAAGAGAGATCATCTCATTACACCGTGGGGGGCATCTACTTGAACTGAGGGCATTAATGCATTAATAAAACAAAACATTCCCTTTTTGCTTTTCTTGTATTTCATTCACTTTATCCTAAAACCTTCTCCACTTTTTGGTTACACATATTTATTCACTGCTTTTTACATTTTGACCCCACTTATGTTTGTTTTTGAAATAAAATGCTAAAAAGAGGCTGGTTAGTGAGGATTCATGGCTCTCGGTGAAGTCCACTCCCACTGACAGGTTTTACCCCCCTCTTCCACCCGTACCACCCCCAGACACATCAACCTTGGAGCACGGAGGGCCATGAATATTCAGCAAAGTGTCCACTATTTATTGCTCTGCAGCAAGGGTCAATGTTTGCTTTCTGTATGTGAGCACAAGCTAATCTCCTTGTTACTGTATCAGGGCAGTAAAGACACAGCTGCGCTCTCTGGTGTATTTAGATGAAGACAGAGGCATGAGAAGCTGGAAAGTGACGAGGAAAGAAAATGTTTCCACCTTTCCTGCAGTTGTTCAGGATGTCCAGTTTCACAGCAGCAAGAAGATGACGCCTACATCTAATAAGTGCAAAATGAAAACAACTTTCTCTCCACTGCATGCCAAATAAATATTGTTTTAACCAGTTCTCCAAGTGGCAGAAGACTTTAACTGAGATGTTGTAGAGCAAACCATTTTATTCTAATTTCCATTTTATCCCCATAAATAATAAACCATAATGAGCTCCGTATATTGTTTAGACGATGTAATTACAGAAGAAGGGGATGAATATCCGGCGAGGCCAGATCTGAACTCTGTCCTTCAGATCAAAGTCAATTTTGTTTACAAAATCTAAATGTGCCCCACACTTATTCTGCGTCGATCTGCAGAGGGACGGGAGGAGGGATCGTATCCAATCAGCTAATGCTGTTCTGGAGTCAGCTGATCAAATGAAGTCATGTTAACAGTCGTATCGAGCAACCTCCGTACCGAAGAGCTGAACTCAGCCACGTACCTGCTCCAAAAGGAGAGGCCTGATGATAAAATAGTTTTATTGGGAGTGTGCAGTAGGAGGAACGTGAAGGAGGAGTGGGCTCAGAGCTGCGGGGGTTTAACCAAAGGCCAAACAGCTTGTGTGCATGTGTGTTGTGAATTAAAATGTTAAGCTAATCAGCAACGAGCCTTAGATAGTGTTTGAGTTTGTTTTGTGTGAAAATGGAGTCATACTGAAAAGTGTGTTAATGAGAAATAAAAACTGCGTGGGTGGTGTGTGTGTGTGTGTGTGTGTGTGTGTGTGTGTGTGTGTGTGTGTGTTACTTTGCACACTGCTTAAATGTGGGAGGGTGAGGTGGATCAGTGGGTGTACACACACACACACACACACACACACACACACACACACACACACACACACACACACACACACACACACACACACACCAAATGATTCAGCACTTCATGGGCAAGATTCATGTTTTATGAGTTTAGGCACCAACAAATCTCACGGAGGAGCTTCACTGCTGCTCCAGGGCTCCAAGTTTCACGTTCTACTTCTGCTTTTTCACTCTTTCTTCACCGTCTCACACATCTTTGCTGTTTCTTGTCCACATCTGCACTCCCTTTGTTCATGCTGCATGCTGAATGTTCTCCTCAGTTTTGTTTGTAAAAGCAGCGGACCGTTATTTTAGTTACAAAAAAGCATCACTTTTGAGTAGAAGTGCCTCGGTATGTTAACTGCTGAGTCCACTGAACAGACGTGTGTTTACCTGAGCATCGTGTGTAGGCATGTGACGGTCCATTAAAACTACCAAGAGGGCTTCAGGGAGCTTCTGGTGTGTTACTTAGCAACACTTTACTTGTCCGGGTGTTTCAGATTCTTCTCAGGCTCATCAGTAAGTTTGAATATTTGCACTTTCTGTGTTTAATCAGAAAAAAAAACATGGGAATTACTTAAAAAACAATGGGTCTGTCACAATCTTGAACACAATAATCATAACCTCATTTCATTCTTTTAACATGTTTATGCACATATTAGTTGGTTCCTTTATAATTTGTTGAAGCACCATAACCTGAAGGTTTCCCATGTTAAGCCCAATCCAGCCACATTCAATAGATCATCTTGAGTTTAATGTGGTCCTAACTCTGTGGGAAGGGGGTCTTGAGTAATATTATCTGAAAAAAGGAAATTATTTGAGCTAAAACATTACATGTTTGTTAGCCAGAGAAGACCCTGTCCATAGTCTAAATATTTAAGGGTCTTTGTCTCTTCTGTAATTTTCACTCAAATCTATACCTGTAGCACACATTCGTACATAAGACCACATGTGATTAAAACCTGTTTACTGTGAGGAAGCAAGACTCCAGCCTGAGTGTAAGTCCGATGGGTCAAAGCTACTCTAATTCAAGCTTGTCGAAAGAAAAGGAGTACATTTCCTTGAGTAGGAATTGACCTGGTGTGATGGGGGGTGATGCGGAGGGAAACTCCAAGTGTGTGTGTGTGTGTGTGTGTGTGCACGTCAGCATTTGATTGCATTGACGTTTTTGTGCACCGACCCTTCACAAGCATATTTCCAAGTGATGCTATATTTAGAGCCATGTCAAAAGGTCAGTTCCTCGGTCGGCTGGAAAACCAGCGGAAGAATGTTTTAATGGGAAGTGTGTACCTGCTGGGGTATACACACCACTTTAGCAGAAGAACCTGCAGCAAATTTCACATCACGTGTGACTTTATTCTGGTTTGTAAAGTTCATCATGGATGCTGAGTGATTTTTTGTTACACTTCAAAAAGGACACAAAGATCATTGAGTGTCCGCCCAGGGATTGGGAGGTCAGAGTTCATATCGGGTCAAAGACCTTGCAAATGGAACCCAAAGCCTCCCTGCTTGACACTCAGCTTTAAGGCATTGGATCAGTGGGTTGAACCACTAAGAGGTACCTGAGCGGGGCCGCCGCTGCTGCATACCCCTCCCTACGGGTATGGGTTAAATGCAGATATGGGAATTCACCATTGTGTGATGATGACTAATGGGACTTTAACAAAGAAAAATACCTTTTCAAAATAAAAGCTAAAAGAACAGTCTTTATTATTTTATTTCTTAAATAGTTTAATTGATCAAAAACAACTTTCTAAGAATTTTCTATTTTATTTGTGGCCGTGCTGTAAGATTCTCAGGTAAAGTTTTTAGAACATTGCTGTGATATTATTCTGCTAAAAGTTCTATTTACACAAAACCAGTGCATGCATGTATTTATTTACTACAGCACTGTGTTTAGAAAAATATGCAGATAAATATTAATTTATGAAAAAGAGATGCCATTTCGAGAGATGAAAATTACATATTTAATGCAACTTGTACAACTTTCCCTTGTTTTATAGACAAAAGTTAATTAGGCAAATATAATATGATTAAAGATATTACTGACGCTTTCACCAAATAACCAAAGCATGTACGTTATGGTCTTAGTTCAAATCCAGTACAGATATCTAATTCTGCTTCTACTTCTTTGCTTTTCTTTTAGCTCTTTTTTCCCCACTGAGGCTCAATAAAAGTCAAATTTTAGAAAAAGCAATGTCTCAGTTCTAGTTCATATAGCAAAGATGCTACCAGAGCTAAAAGGATGCTGAATGTTCAGTTAAACAAAAGCATTTTTATTAAATGATTGGTTTGAAAATGACCACCAGCAGCCTCCCCTATCAGAGATACGTGAAAAGAAGATAATGATGGACCCCAGAGCGTTGAGCCAAAGACTGGCTGACAAGAAGAACAGTGTGTTCTCTGAGTCTGAAGCTCATGAATTCCCCTGGACTGTAGTTACTATGATTTTAATTTTATGACTTTTTTATATTCATCAATTTTAGTAACACTTTTTGTTCTCCTGTGTTTCCATCATGATGCAAAACCAGAATCATACACAGATCTGTTCATCCTGAAACTGTTTACCAGATTCCACTGTCATGGTCTGCGTCTGAGTCTCCCTCATGTGTCTCCATGTGTTCTCCATCCCTCTCTGGGTTCTCCTTATTTGTCTTCTAGTGTCCTCATGTGTCTTTGTCTGCATCTTCCTCGTGTGTTCCCGGACCTGCAGCCCCTCTAGGTTTTCCCCCTCCCCAGGTCCGTTGCTCCCCTAGTCTCCTTTAGTCACACCTCTGTAGTTTTTCTTTCAGTGATTTTTTCCTATAGGTTCAGCTTTTCATTTATTAGTCTCTTTTAGTGTGTTTTTTTCTCCACCGGTTTTCTAGTTCTCCTCAGATCATTAGTTGTTTATCTTTATCTTCTTGTCTTCAGGTTTTGTTTTTACTCTTAGGTCAAGTTACTCTCCCCTCACTGATTAGTGAATTGTTTTCACTAGGTTCCTCTCCCCACACACCTGCAGCTCATCTCCCTCTCATCCTAAATCCTCATAATAAAGGAATGTTTTCATTTACATCGACTCCTGCCTCGTGTCGTTCTGGGTGTCTGCATTTTGGGTCCTCCTCCTCCTGCTCTAAATGTGACATCCAGTCTACAACTCCTGATTTTGAATTTGATTTAGTCAATTCTGCATATTTCTGTGGAAAATAATGAAAATTACCCCACCAAGCATGCCTTCTGTGTCAATTACAGCTATTTGTAAATGTTTTACTTCAGCATTTGCAAATAATGACAAATGATAACACACTAATGAATCAGTCATCAGTAATACATGTGCAGAAAAGGTTTTAGTTTTTAAAACAGTATTCAGATATAAGAGTTAAACCTAGAGAAAAGCAACACGATGACACGTTAGGGAAGACAACAAACTATAACGGGTCATGGTTTCACACCCTGAGATGAAATTAGTTTTTGAATATTTTTTAATAGAAAACCAAAATGAATTGACTTTTTGGGCAGTTATTAGTTTACATGGATGAGTGTTTACAGCAGCAACAAGAGGTCAGAGGTCAAAATGCATCAGTCTCCATCAACATCATCCACCTCATTTGCAGCTCTTTGCCAAAAATCCAACTATTAAAACCCACAATGCTCAGGATGAAAACATGTCCATCCTCCACCTCCTCTGTAAGTAGGAGTGATGGAGGAGGTGAGTGAGTTTCAGCTACAGCTAAGATCAACACTGATGTCATGATCCAGGCATTACCACAGATTTTATTGTCTAATGTCATTTAAAATCTTAAATTTTGTCCCTGTTATTTGTGCACGTCTGCTTACATTATAAGTGATTTGAAGTGGCCTTCGCCCGTTTGTTGGTCAGTCATTAAGTCCTGCGTTGTAGCATCTCACCTACAGACCAGCTAATTGTAGTCCACTGTAATTACAAATGTGTCATTTCTCATTAGGGCCTGAAACAGCAGACGTGAAAATTAAACACGTTACTTATAAGGGCATTCTAATCGTCCCTCTGGCCTTTTCACATCTCACTGTTACAGACTCTTTAAAAATGGTCATGTTTTCATTTGAATAAAGTGTGATTTTTTTATGATTATTACAGTCTAGGTTTGGATTGGTATAATTGCGGGTGCGCTGCGCAGTGGAGCAGTGGTTAGAGCTGTTGCCTTGCAGCAAGACGGTCCTGGGTTCACTTCCCGGCCTGGGATCTTTCTGCATGGAGTTTGCATGTTCTCCCTGTGCATGCGTGGGTTCTCTCCGGGTACTCTGGCTTCCTCCCACAGTCCAAAAACATGACTGTTAGGTTGATTGGCCTGTCCAAATTGTCCTTAGGTGTGTGTGTGTGTCTGTGTGTGTGTGTGTGTCTGTGTGTGCATGGTTGTTTGTCCTGTGTCTCTGTGTTGCCCTGTGATGGGCTGGCTCTCTGTCCAGGGTGTACCCTGCCTGATTACCTGTTGACTGCTGGAGATGCCATGCCCCCCCAACGACCCTCAGAAAATGGATGGATGGATGGATGGATAATTGCGGGAGATTAAACTTTGGCCGGATTTAGAAAATTTAAGGAGAGATTTTGAGTTTAAAGGCAGGTGCAAAAATAGCCCGAGCTACTTATTATGTTAGCCCGAGGTACTGCTAAAGGAAGTCTAAGTCACATCCATCTACTTCTGGAACATGAGTCCCCAGAAGAATGAAAAGATGAATGAGAGTCAATGGGGCTAATAACGCTATTATCCAATTCCGCTTGTTATGTACCATGGATTTCACATATGATGTCCGTGAATTTTGAATACACATTTTGATGCCAAGAACACACATATTTTCAAACAGGGAGAAATGTTATTTTAGGTTTTGTGTGAAAACATGTCCAGAACTACAAATGTGCTTCACCAAATTGAAGTCATCCAACCGTACACGGAGAAAAACAGAGGCAAAATGGCTGTAAGTTCAGTCGTCGTCGTCGTCTTCCTCCGCTTATCCGGGTCCGGGTCGCGGGGGCAGCATCCCAACTAGGGAGCTCCAGGCCGTCCTCTCCCCGGCCACCTCCACCAGCTCCTCCGGCAGGACCCCAAGGCGTTCCCGGACCAGATTGGAGATGTAACCTCTCCAACGTGTCCTGGGTCGACCCGGGGGCCTTCTGCCGGCAGGACATGCCCGAAACACCTCCCCGGGGAGGCGTCCAGGAGGCATCCTGACCAGATGCCCAAACCACCTCAACTGGCTCCTTTCGATCCGGAGGAGCAGCGGTTCTACTCCGAGTCCCTCCCGAATGTCCGAGCTCCTCACCCTATCTCTAAGGCTGAGCCCGGCCACCCTACGGAGGAAACTCATTTCGGCCGCTTGTATCCGCGATCTCGTTCTTTCGGTCATTACCCAAAGCTCATGACCATAGGTGAGGATTGGGACGTAGATCGACCGGTAAATCGAGAGCCTGGCTTTCTGGCTCAGCTCCCTCTTCCCCACGACAGATCGGCTCAGCATCCGCATCACTGCAGACGCCGAACCAATCCGCCTGTCGATCTCCCGATCCCTCCTACCCTCACTCGTGAACAAGACCCCGAGATACTTAAACTCCTCCACTTGAGGTAGGACCTCTCCCCCGACCCGGAGGTGGCAAGCCACCCTTTTCCGGTCGAGAACCATGGTCTCAGATTTGGAGGTGCTGATCCTCATCCCAGCCGCTTCACATTCGGCCGCGAACCTACCCAGCAAGAGCTGAAGGTCAGAGCTGGATGAAGCTAGGAGGACCACATCATCCGCAAAAAGCAGAGACGAGATTCTCCTGCCACCAAACTCGACACACTCCACACCACGGCTGCGTCTAGAAATTCTGTCCATAAAAGTGATGAACAGAACCGGTGACAAAGAGCAGCCCTGGCGGAGTCCAACCCTCACTGGGAACAGGTCCGACTTACTACCGGCTATGCGGACCAAACTCACGCTCCTCTGGTAAAGGGACTGAATGGCCCTTAACAGAAAGCCACCCACCCCATACTCCTGGAGCGTCCCCCACAGGGTGCCCCTGGGGACACGGTCATAAGCCTTCTCCAAATCCACAAAGCACATGTGGATTGGTTGGGCAAACTCCCATGCCCCCTCCATCACCCTTGCAAGGGTATAGAGCTGGTCCACAGTTCCACGGCCAGGACGAAAACCACATTGCTCCTCCTCTATCTGAGATTCAACTATCGATCGGACCCTCCTCTCCAGTACCTTGGAGTAGACCTTTCCAGGGAGGCTGAGGAGTGTGATCCCCCTATAGTTGGAACACACCCTCAGGTCACCCTTCTTAAAGATGGGGACCACCACCCCAGTCTGCCACTCCCTAGGAACTGCCCCCAATGACCACGCAATGTTGTAGAGACGTGTCAACCATGACAGCCCTACAACATCCATAGCCTTGAGATACCCAGGACGAACCTCATCTGCCCCCGGGGCTCCGCCGCTGTGTAGTTGTTTGACTACCTCAGCAACTTCTGCCCCCGAGATCGGACAGTCCATCCCCAGGCCTCCCAGCTCTGGTTCCTCCTCGGAATGCGCATTGGTGGGATTGAGGAGCTCCTCAAAGTATTCCTTCCACCGTCCGACTATAGCCTCAGTTGACGTCAGCAGCTCCCCGTCCCCACTGTAAACAGTGTGAGCGAGTTGCTGCCTTCCTCTCCTGAGGCGCCGGACAGTTTGCCAGAACCTCTTTGGAGCCGATCGATAGTCTTTCTCCATGGCCTCACCAAACTCCTCCCACGCCCGAGATTTTGCCTCGACAACTGCCACTGCTGCACCCCGCTTGGCTATCCGGTACCTGTCTTCTGCCTCCGGAGACCCACTGACCAGCCACACCCTGTAGGCCTCCTTCTTCAGCTTGACGGCTCCCCGAACCTCTGGTGTCCACCAGCGGTACGGGGGTTGCCACCACGACTGGCACCGGCCACCTTACGACCACAGCTAGCAACAGCCGCCTCGACAATCGCAGAGTGGAACAAGGCCCACTCGGACTCAATGTCCCCCACTGCTCTCGGGACGTGGTCAAAGCTCTGCCGGAGGTGGGAGTTGAAGACCGTCTTGACAGGTTCTTCTGCCAGGCGTTCCCAGCAGACCCTCACTATGCGTTTGGGTCTGCCAGGTCTACGCGGCATGCTCCCTTGCCATCTGATCCAACTCACCACCAGGTGGTGATCAGTTGACAGCTCCGCCCCTCTCTTCACTCGGGTGTCCAAAACATACGGCCGCAGGTCAGATGATACGACTACAAAATCTATCATCGACCTGTGACCTAGGCTGCCCTGGTACCAAGTGTACCGGTGGGCATCCTTATGTTCGAACATGGTGTTCGTTATGGCCAAACTGCGGCTTGCACAGAAGTCCAATAACAAAACACCGCTCGAGTTCAGATTAGGTGGGCCGTTCCTCCCAATCACACCCCTCCAGGTCAAGCTGTCATTGCCCACGTGAGCATTGAAGTCCCCCAGCAGGACAATGGAGTCCCCTGATGGAGCACTATCTAGCACTCATCCCAGGGACTCCAAAAAGGGTGGGTACTCTGAACTGATATTTGGCCCATAAGCACAAACAACAGTCAGGACCCGTTCCCCGACCCGAAGGTGCAAGGAAGCTACCCTCTTGTCCCCCGGGGTAAACCCCAACACACAGGCAGAGAGTCTCGGTGCTAACAAAAAGCCAACCCCAGCCCTCCGCCTCTCACCTGGAGCAACTCCAGCAAAGTAGAGTGTCCAACCCCTCTCCAGGTCTCGGGTTCCAGAGCCAATGCAATGTGTCGAGGTGAGTCCGACTATATCTAGCCGGTACCGCTCAACCTCTGCCACAAGCTCCGGCTCCTTCCCCGCCAGCGAGGTGACGTTCCATGTCCCAAAAACTAGTTTTCTTGTCCGGGGATTGGACCGCCAAGGCTCCCGCCTTGGTCTGCCACCCGATTCGCATTGCACCGGACCCTTCATGTTCCTCCTGCGGGTGGTGGGTCCACAGTTGGACGAGCCCATGTATCCGGTTCGGGCTGGGCCCGGCCGGGCCCCATGGGCGAAAGCCCGGCCACCAGGCGCTCGCTCACGGGCCCCAACCCCAGGCCTGGCTCCAGGGTGGGACCCCGGTAACCCTCCGGGCCGGGTACTCCGACTCTTCGTTTTAACCGCCATGAAAGATCCTTCGAACCGTTCTTTGTCTCACCCTTCACCTAAGACCAATTTGTCATGGGAGACCCTACCAGGGGCACTAAGTGCCCCAGACAACATAGCTCCTAGGATCATTAGGGCACTCAAACTCCTCCACCACGATAAGGTGACGGTTCAAGGAGGAGTGACGGTTCAAGGAGGAGTAATTCAATTTGTTTCAAATCCTTCCTTCAGGAGAAAAGAACCACCATAAATGTTGTCATTTGGTAAGTAGCAGCTACGCTGGCGGAGATGAGATTCTGTGGTGATGTCACATATGCAACGTGCCGACATCTCATTTGTAGTCATGCTAATTACGAACTTTTACAAGCTGATGAATCTCAAAGTACGCGATAGGCATGGTTGAAACACACATCAATACTTTTCATTTACACTGAATTGCAACATATATGTGATCCAGGGAGTAAAGCAAAGCAGGTTAAAAAATAGGTCTTTTAGCCCCGTTGACTTGCATTCATTTTTTTCGTTCTTCTGGGGACCCATGAGTCAAAAGGAAAGGGAGGAGATTTAGGCTCCCTATCGTTAGCTCGAGCTACTGCTAATGTTAGCCTGAGCTACTGCTAATGTTACCCCAAGCTATACTTCTAATGTCCTTGTTTGTACAAGAGGAAAACAACAAAGAAGAATGTTGGAGCATGCGTGTAACTTTCCAACATGAACTGGGGATATCCAGACTTTGAATGAATACCAAATAGATCTACAGCTTTGCTACTGAGTAATCTGGATAACGCACACATCTGTAGACAGAGTTTCTAGCTTTGGGCAGTCATAGATCCATTGGGAGGTTCCATTTTAGGGCTGTTTGGTTGTGTTGACCATTCATCAGAGCTCCTGGGTCATTGTCAGCCCTAACATAGTTTCATGGGCATCATTGAGGTGCAAAGAACTGTTACCAATTGTAAAAACAATTTGTTCTAAAAGCTCTTTAAAATAAAACTAAAGTGGCTCCTGAAGTGATTTTAGAGGAAAATCAACACAAGCTACATTTGGTGAATGAAAAATATCATTCTGGGTGAAATTTGGTATTGAAATGTGAAAGTAAAAGAGTTTTCTTTCCTTAAATTTGAACATTCTGATTATTGGTCTCACCCATTTAGCCAAAATGCTGTTGTTCATGATGCATTTTTAACAGAATTGTTAGCAAATTTAGTCTTTGTTGTCCAACACATTTGAACCAATAATCTCAGCACAATAACAACAATCAAACTGCATATTCTGATTACAGTTGCATTTATTTCAATGCTACAGAAAGCGAAAGCTTACAAAAAAGTGACAACATTTCCAATATTTATGCATTTTGTACATTTCCCCATAAACATACTTCTGTATCAGTTGTGCTTTTGTTCAGTAAAAAGCTCATAAATACAGTGAAATATGTGTCTGTCAACAGTGACGAGCTTAGTTAGCGTGTCTGCAGTGTGATTTCTTCGCTCTGCACAACTGACAGCTACTGGGAGTTGTGTGTCCCATTTCTGATCTATGCATCATAGCTAACTGTGGCAGAAGCTATTTTATTTTTTCTTCACCTAAACACACACTTATCTTCTCCAGCAGGTGACTATCGGGAGCATCTTTCAGGAACTCACCATCAGATTACGGTCAAACATGCACTGATTTTAGTGAGGAACTAAAGAGCCTCATTTCCTGTGGTGAATTCACACTTGTAGGCTTCTTTAAGAGTATTTATTAAAGCAAGATTAATCTGATAGTCTGAGTCAACAACAAGGGGGCTGCCATCATCCACAGTGAAGCAGTCTGTTTTGGCCACTTGAGGGTACCTTGGTTGTTTTTGAGTTAGTTTAACTTCATTGTTTGAGTTTGGTTTAAATGCTTCAGCATGTAATGGCCTCAGAATAGCAGCCTGTGTTCAAACATCTGGACACTTAACACCCTGCTGAATCAAATCCTAAAGTCATATTTAATGAACACTCGAACTACAAATTCTGGTATACTTGGTTTTATGGGGAAAAAATGGCACATTATAAGAGCTGAGTCACAAATTCTCTGTGTAAAGCTCTTCATCTCCCCCTGCTCTAGTGCCACGCTGCTGCTGGGTCCTACTGAGCCCTGCACTGCCCTCTGGTGGCTAGAACCTAGAATGAATTCAGAAGCTGGGAATTCATCCTGTTTGTTAACATAAAATTACCAACCAGTCTGCAAAAAGGTACTTTTGTTAGTATGTTGATACTTGATACTTGATCTTGATAAGTTGTTTTTTCCCTTTTATCAAAATTATTTAAAAAATCTGTTTACTTTGTGATCAATAAAGAGAAAAAAAAATCCCAAATTTTCACAATTTGAGTCAACATCATTATCAGGAAGATTCAGCTTCAACTGGAAATTAGCTGCTGAGCTTTGAGCCATTAAAACACAGAAAAAGTAGTAATGATGGTATAGGAACTCTCAGTGTAGCCCCTATTCTTTATTCTTTTATTTTTATTTTATTTGTCTGTTTTTGTTTATCTCAAAAATTAAGCATGTATTTGACAATATTTTCCAGTTTAAGAGAGTCTCTCAAAAGTTTATATTATTATTATTATTATTATTATTATTTTATTAATTATTTAAAACATTTAATAAATGCTTTAGAGTTTTTGCATAAAAACATTTTAAAAGTATGTGATAGATTATGCATGAATAAGTAAAACTGAATATAACATATTTCACAATTAATCTGGGGTCAAAGGTCATAGAGGCTGATGGATAGAAGCTGAAATCCTTATTATGTGTTATTTTGATAAAACTGAATATAATTGAGCCCCATATCACACCACCTCTGATAAAACCTTATATATTAGTCATTGAAGCTGATGGGATCTGAAGCGTTTGACATATTCTGAGCTGTGGTGACATTTTGCTCTATGGCGGCATTAATGGCTGCTGTGCTGTCTGCTGGTTAATCACTGTTATCATACCAGAGTGTTAACCTCATCACTTCAGAGTAATCACAGCTCTCCTCGTCTCCTTGTCACTTCCATTATCTCGCACCCCAACACTCATGCGCATGAACGCTGCTTCTCCACATTGGCGGAGCATCATCTGTTTTCCCTGATTTTACTCTCAGAACAAAAGGTCACAGTGCAGCCCTGGCTAATGAAGAACAGCACCATAATTTTCATCATTAAACCTTTACTGTCACATGGGGAAGACTTCACTGATGCTCTTGACCTGAGGTGGTGGAGGTCGAACTTCCATATATTCTCACTGGAGCTCTATGGAGCAAAGCTCCACAGCTCTGGGAGTGTTGGGTTGCATGGTGGGGCAGTGGTTAGCACTGTTGCCTCGCAGCATGAAGGTCACAGGTTCGAAACTCGGCTGCAGCCTTTCTGCGTGGAGTTGCGTGCTCTCTCCATGCATGCGTGGGTTTCCTCTGGGTACTCCAGTTTCCCCCACAAATCACAACATGCCCTATAGGTTATAAATTGTAAGTCGCTTTGGATAAAAGCGTCTGCTAAATAAATAAACATAAACATTAAAATAAGATCAGCAGAAATCTGAGCTAACCAGGCTGAAAAATACATGCAGGTGTTTTTTTTATTATTATTTTTTTTATCAATGATCATTTGTCATGTTATATTACTTAAAGAAATGGATGTATCTGATTTTTGCGTTTTTGTCGATTCATTTATTATATCTACATTCACTGGCCACTTCATTGGGTACACCTTGCTAGTACCGGGTTGGACCCTCTTTTGCCTTTGTGAACTGACTTAATCCTTTGTGGCATAGATTCAACAAGGTACTGGAAACATTCCTCAGAGATTTCGGTCCATATCGGCAGATAGCATCATACTGTTGCTGCAGATTTGTCGGCTGCACATCCATGATGCAAATCTCCCGTTCCACCACGTCTCAAAGGTGCTCTATTGGATTGAGATCTGGTGACTGTGGAGGCAGTGAACTCATTGTCATGTCCTAGAAACCAGTCGGAGATGATTCAAGCTTTATGGCATGGTGCATTATCCTGCTGGAAGCAGCAATCAGAAGATAAGTACTTTGTGGCCATGAAGGAATGGACATGGTCAGCAACAACATTCAGGTAGGCTGTGGCGTTGCAACAATGGTCAGTTAGTACTAAGGGGCCCAATGTTTGCCAAGAAAATGTCCCCCACACCATTACACCGCAGCAGCCTGAACTGCTGATACAAGGCAGGATGGATCCATGCTTTCATGTTGTTGATGCCAAATTCTGACCCTACCATCCGATTGTTGCAGCAGAAATCAAGACTCACCTGGCCAGCCAAAATTTGTCCAATCTTCTATTGTGCAATTTTCAATGTGTTGTACGTTCAGAGATGCTCTCCTCTATACCTTGGTTGTAACGAGTGGTTATTTGAGTTACTTCTGCCTTTCTATCAGCTTGAACCATCCATCCGTTTTCTTCCACTTATCTGGAGTCGGGTCGCGAGGGTAGCAGCCTAAGTCAAGAGGCCTCCTTCCAGTTGGATGTGCCCAGAAAACCTCACCAGGGAGGCATCCAGGAGGCATCATAATCGGATGCCTGAGCCACCTCAACAGGCTCCTCTTGATGTGGAGGAGCAGCTTGTCTACTCCGAGCCCCTCCTGGATGACCGAGCTTCTCACCCTATTTCGAAGGGAGAGTCCAGACACCCTGCGGAGAAAACTAATTTTGGCCGCTTTAATCTGCAATCTCATTCTTTTGGTCATTTCTCAAAGCTCGTGACCGTAGGTGAGGGTAGGAACGTAGATCAACCGGTAAATCGGGAGGCTTGCATTCTGGCTCAGCTCTCTTTTAACCATGACCGACTGGTACAGCGCCTGCATCACTGCAGACACAGCACCAATCCACCTATTGATCTCATGCTCCAGCTTTCCCTCACACGTGAACAAGACCCCGAGATATTTTTAAATCCTCCACTTGGGACAGGCCATCATTCCTGACCCGGAGGCCATGGTCTCAAATTTGGAGGAGCTGATTCTCATACCAGCAGCTTGAACCAGTGTGGCTGTTCTCCTCTGACCTCTGGCATTAACAAGGCATTTTTGCCCACAGAAATGCCGCTCACTGGATGTTTTCCCTTTTTCGGACCATTCTCTGTAAACCCTAGAGATGGTTGTGTGTGACAATCCCAGAAGATTCGCAGGTTCTGAAATACTCAGACCAGCCCATCCGACACCAACAACCATGTCACATTCAAAGTCACATTTAATTACCTTTCTTCCTCATTGTGAAGATCAGTTTGAACTGCAGCAGATCGTCTTGACCATGTCAACATGCCTAAATGCACTGAGTTGCCACCATGTGATTGGCTGATTTGCATTAACGAGCAGTTGGACAGGTGAACCCAATAAAGTGGCCAGTAATGGGCCATTCCCATCTGTATCGGGTCGGCCCGGGCTGGGTAGCCCCAGTCGGCCCCAGCCTGGCCCGGTTGACATCCTTGCCTTAAGCCCATGTTGGCTGATTCTACCCACCAATCAGAGGCTTGCTCTAATGGAAGGTGTGAATTTGTTGTCAGCAGTGGGTGTGTTGGCCCTGGTCGGCCTGAAGCAGACCCCCTCGAGAAGAGGGCTGAGAATGAGCCTTGGTTGGCCCGGAAAAATAGGCCACCCAGATATGTAAACAACCTACGCTATCTGGCCCGGGCCGACCCGGTACAGATGGGAATGGCCCATAAGTGTATAACTTGTTTCAACCACATGAAGACGTTTTCATGTTTTGGGGGTGTAGATGGTAGGACCATATGTGGTGGTGGGCTCAAGAGGCAGGAGAGCAGGCACAGATGAAATAAAAATGGATTTAATAGTAACCAGAAGCGACAGGACAAAACAAGGACATGCACATTCAATGATCCAACAAAGGCAGGTACAAGACGGGAGGTATAAATACACAGGGAGAATTAGGAACACATGGGCGTATTAACGAGGGGCAGATGAGCACAATAGGACTAATTAAGGCAGGAGCGACACAGTCGGGGAGGCCGGGGCAGATCATGGCACACGTGTGACTATAATAAACAAGTAGAGACAAGATTGCGGACAACCATGCCATCCTCTGATTGGTCAGAGGTGGGCTACAACTTATCCTTGGGGGCCATAATGGCTCAGTCAAACCTGACTTTGCCTTGTTTTACAAGGTGACATCTTAGTTTAGCTCTGAATTAAAAATACAATTACATAGAAAGTTACATTTAATACAGTAAGTCAGTTTCATGGCATTTTCACTGAGAAGCATTGATAAAGCGTAGGGCTGCATTCCCTTTAGAGGCTTTGAAGCATTTATTTACAGCAACACCAGGGTGCACAGCTGCAGAAATGGGACGCAGCCCTCGTTAACATAAAATTACCAACCAGTCTGCAAAAACCAGGCCTTCCTACTCTTTCGCACGTCCACTATTAGGATGTGAGTTTGTCTTTAGTTTTGTATTTTGTTTAGTTTTCCTTCTTTATCTTTGGATTTGATACTGTAGTCCATTGAGTCACATACTGAAAACATCCATACAGAAATAACTCTATCCTTTTAAAGTGGGTGTGTGTGGAAAGATTATGAGCAATTAAAATGTAAAATTTGGCTAAAGTAAAAGCTGGAAAACGGCTCTAGGACACTTTGTAACTGGCCCTTCCAGGACTAAGTTTAGGGCTTGATGATTTGGTCACTGCAGTTTCCTGCTCAGACTTGTGTGTTTGTGAGTCAATTTAACGGTTACCTTCTGCCCTGTCATTAGCCTTGGTCTCCTGACACCTGCGTCCCTTTAGGTCTCATCTCTTTGATGCTATACGACGGGAAGTAAGATTGCAAAATACAAACACTCCTGCCAGCCAGAACTCACTTTGATTTTCAGTACTTTTTCATCACAACTTGAAAAAAAATCATCTACTTGATCATTTCTGATGCAGTGTTACAGCTGCTGCCTCTTTGTTCCGGGAGCAGGCACTCAGGACTCCTGTCAGTGCCACCTCCTGCTTCATAGAGTCCTTACCCAGGACAGAGGTGCAAAAAACATGGCCCTCCTTTCTTTCTACTCCCTCTTCTGCCAGCACAGCTGCATCCTATCTGCAAATCACACCGGAGGAGCTTAAATTGCAGTGCTGTCAGAAGCAAAGGAGGGCACAGATCTGTGCTGCTGCCCTGAAAGGCTCCATGTTGAATTTATTGGCTTTTGTTTGGTTTGAAGGGGTAGTATGCAAATTTTTCATATTTCTAAATCATTTTCCTGAGCCAGTATGTGCCAAATATCACTCAGACCCCTACATGCCTCTGTGACCAGAATACTGCATTTGCAACTTTAGAGTGCTGGGCCGCCACCTGTGGACTTAGAAAAAAAAATACATACCTGCACTGCAGTTTGCTTCCAGCATGTTTCAGATCATGAACACAGCTGATTTGTTTGATTTAGTGATGAACCACTCCTGTAGACACTAATGAAGGCTGAGGAGATGCATCGGCAATAATGGGCTTGACACACATTGCCGCTCCTCCATTCCTTCTCAATTAGACATGCGCGACACGTGAAAAGCGTGTATGAGAAATTTTGCACTTGTGCATGTGTCGTGCACGGGTGAGGTGGCGACATGACCCCAGAAAGTACAAAACTTTCAACTTATTATGGCTGTCGCTCGGACAAGGACCAATCAGTGGAGGTTTCATTGACTCACCAATGAGCAGACAGGATGCTTCTCAGTACATCTCCAGGCAAACATGAAGAGAAAGTTATTACTTGCCGTGTGTCGCACTCTGTCCTGTGTCCATGTTAATTGCTCCCACCTGCCTCTCGTCTTCTAATCACCCAAGGTCCCAGCTCCTGCTGTATTTAAACCCTGTCAGTCATTTTTGTCTTGTCGGATCATTGTTTCATTGTCTCGTGTGCTCATTATTAAAACCCATTTGAATTTCCTCATCAGCCTGCCCTTCTGTTCCCTGCGTTTGGATCCTAACTTTGACCGCTCAACTCACCTGCATGAGACACCGCGTCACAGAATGATCCGACCAGACGAAAGATCCAGTGGGGAAACTCTTCCCTGGGAGAACCTGCTCTGGTGGCTCACCTCGGCCTCCCCTCCTCCAGCGCCTCCTCACCTCAGACGCCGCAACCGCAGAATCTCTGCGATCCACTCCACCCTCCTGGAGCCAAATGGGAGTTTGGACTGGGAGACACAGCTGGACCGCTCATGCTGTGTGGGCACCAGACTGGCTGTGTGTTCTCCCAGACTTGGCCCACGGCGTTGGGAGGGGGCCCATGCCCCACCGTCACCTCCAGCCCCGGAGCTGCACCACGGGCTCATTGCTACTGATGTCACCTCCAGCTCCTTGGTGAGTCAGCCTCCAGAGGGGGTTGCGAGGAGGTCTCGTGGGCAGGGCATCCGGTCGGAGAACACCCCTCCCGAAGTCTCCTCCCTTTCCAGGGGTGCCACGAGAGGGGCTGAGCCTGCAGCTGATTGGACGAAGCTCGCTGGCCTCCAAGCAGAGCTGGTCTGGCTCCATCAAATCCTCAGCCTCCAGGAATTCCAGCTGAACACTCTATCCTCCCTGGTTCTCCAGGAGGGCGCTCCCACTCCAGTCAGCGGCACCACCAACACTCCAGTCAATGGCACCGTGTCCAGTCCAGTCAGCACCAGGTCCTGTGCCTCCAGTCCAGTCAGCGCCAGGTACAGCGCTGCCAGTCAAGTCAGAGGCTCCGCCTGCAGCGGCTCCACCTCCATCCAAGTCAGCAGTTCCACCTCCAGAGATTCTGGCTCCAGCGGTCCCGCCTCCACTCAAGTCGGTGCCTCCAGTCACCGCCAGCCCTGTCCTCGCCTGTCGCCTCCTGTTTGCCAGACGCCAGCCCCCCGGACTCCAGCGTCGCCTCTTGTGCCCCAGGCGCCAGCCCCCTTGACTCCGTCTTGGCCTGCGTTGGGCATCCTGAGTACTCTCACACTTTGTCCTGCCTCCCCATTCTGTTCAGTCCTGTGTCCATGTTAATTGCTCCCACCTGCCTCTCGTCTCCCAATCACCCAAGGTCCCAGCTCCTGCTGTATTTAAACCCTGTCAGTCCTTTTTGTCTTGTCGGATCATTGTTTCATTGTCTCGTGTGCTCATTATTAAAACCCTTTTGAATGTCCTCATCAGCCTGCCTTTCTGTTCCCTGCGTTTGGATCCTAACTGACAGCTCAACTCACCTGCACCGCGTCACACCGTGTCGGATTTCCCAGAGTTTTACAACATTTTACAAAATAATATAGAGATCTTCACAAAAAGGCAGCGACAGGGGAAATTGCTGGTGAGTTGCTTTTTAGTACGGTTTCATATTCACAGTTTCTTTTTGTGCTTGTAATATGGAATGAACCCATTCACATATTTTTCTTTCTTTATATATGTAGTAACATCAGAAGTAAGACCACTTAACTCAAGCAAAACCTTGTGATATGTCACATCTACAGATTTTTCAACTCTGAACTGCTTTAATAACCCAATATTCCCTCCAATCTGACACCCAATCAAAACAACGGAAGACTAGCTATTCGTCCTGGAACCAAAGCTCATCGCTGGCTTTTGCCGCTGGCCCCATATCGCCTCCCGTGTGAAGAGCCCATTAGATTAAGGCAGTGGTTTGCGAGAGACTGCTCTAACCCCCCTCAGAAATTCCCCGACAGAGAACCTAAAGTAGGTGCCTTATTCAACGCACTCCCTCCCCTGCTCTGGGTACCTTGACAACAATTCTGCGCCCCAGCTACCCTCGTCTCCATCGGACACTAACCAACAGAAGATCCATGCGTGTGCACCCTCCACGATGGATATTTTCCCATGAGGGGGTAGCGATGCATTACGTGCATCTGAAGGGGGGCTTTGCTTAAAATAACTGAGAGCCACACGATTAAGGTGCTAAAAATACAAACGCACAGTGAGAAGATAAGTTTCACTTTTGGTTTGACCACAGATAATTAACAACGGACATTAGGGGGTGCTAAAAGCAAGCAAACCTGCCTAGGATTCCTTTCTTATCAGAGCTCGAGTGAGCTCTGATTGCTTGGAAGCATAATTGCTTTTTTTAGTACTAAGTTGGACGGGAAGCAAGATTGTTGCTGGCTTTCTCCTGCTACAAAGAGTGAGTATGGTCAGAGGAGCTCATTTTTGTAAAAGTGTTTGTGCTTAGCCAATGTTTTGTTTTAAATTGAGAAAAACTAATAGTCAGTAAATTGTAGTGGAGTACTTTTATCTGGGTTGGTGTTTTGGACTTTAAATCTAACTTTTTTTTGTAATCGAAACTTTGATTTTAACCACTGTGCACATGCATTTTTATGCTACCCCCTCCTTCATCCCTAGACCAGCCAAAGGGGTTGTGACATGCAGACCTGACTCCATAGTATCATTATATAATATATCACAATATATCATTGATACAGCTAAGCACTGACCTCACCATCAACAGCTTTCTGTCCAGCCGCTCAAAATCCAAATGCAGGCAGCTCCTTCACCTGTAAATTATTCATAATATTGAGAAGACCTACAGACTTTGATGCATTTCCAAGTCAGCGAACACCTTGTCTTTGACAGTCTACAAATCACCAGATGCAATAGCTTGCTGAGGGGGATCCCCCCCCCCCCCACACACACACACAGACATTGTGCCAGCCTTCAGCTTCAGAGGGAGGCCTTGCCAGAGGGGCTTTGGACTAATTGATGTTCTCCCACACCAACCAGGGCTTCTCCAGGGAACCTCGCTCTGCAGCGCTGCTGACAACACACTTCCCGTCACTGCTGCAAACTTAAAATAGGATCAAAGGAGAAGCAAGGGAGAGGGTTATGCTTTTGTGTCTCTTTACCCTCATTAAACTTGTAAACTCTCCTAATTTTTCATCATCCCTTACATCTGGGCTGTTTGTGATTACTTATAATTTTTTCCTTACTTTGTGTTACTCGGTGTAAATGCCTTTTTCTTTTTTATTTAGTTGAGGCTACAACAGGAGGCAACAGTTTGAAGCGACTGTGTTCATGAATGTCTCTGTGGGAGAGCGCCTCACCTTGGCTCTGCTCTAATCTCTCAGGCGAGGAAAGGGCAGCAATCCATCACGCTCACCACACAGACATGTGGTTAAGAGCCTCTCTGGAGGCATATTTATTGCACAGTGTGGTCATAATGTGATGTACATCTGAGAGGTTTAAAGGTTTGTGAGCAGATTTAATATATGAGGTGTTCCACGTATTTAATGCCATTTACATTGTGTTCTCTTGTTTTGAGATGTATCATTCATCCAGTGTGCTGCAGTGCAGTCCATAAATACCATACAGTACCAACTTTATTTCTTTAGCACAATTTAAGACACGGCGTGAGAGCTGGCCAAAGTGCTGAACAGGCAGGATCAATTAAAACAAAAAGAAAAAAGCAATAAGAAGATAAAACACAACAATAAAAACTATAAAATCATAAAATGATAACATTGCATAACTGTCTAAAAGCCAAGTCATTAAAGTAGGTTTTTAAACTAGATTTAAAAATCAGACAGAGGATGCCAGCCTAACTGTAATGGGCAATGAGTTCCAGAGCATGGGGGCAGCATGGACAAATGCACGTTCACCTCGTGATTTGTTGGACATCCAGGGAGTGCAAAGCAGTAGATGGTCAGCCGACCTCAACATACGAGTACATAGGGAGTCAGCAGGTCGCACAGACAAGGAGGAGCTAGGTCGTGTAGGGCTTTAAAAACAAACATCAATATCTTAAAACGCACACGAAATGTGATGGGGAGCCAGTGAAGACGTTTCAGGATTGGTGAAATATGGCTATGTTGGCTTGTGTTTGTTAAAAACCTAGCAGCGTCATTTTGGACAACCTGCAACCGGTTCAGGGCAGAGACAGGAGTTCCAACTAATAGTGCATTTGCGTAGTCCAAGAGTGTGGTGACGAAAGCGTGGATGACTGATTCCAAGTGCTTCCGCTTTAAGATCGGTCTTGAACGAGTTAGGCGCCGTAACTGATAAAAACAAGACCTCACCACTGAGTTGATCTGAGGAGTCATTGAGAGGTTGGAATCCACAAACATTAGAGTTCAAACTGAAGCATCCATTTTATCTGTGGGGATGGGTACCTTTGACATTTGAATCGATTCGGTACTAATTCCCGGTACCTAGGAATCGATACCGGTACTTAACGGTACCAATTTTAGATACTTTTGAGTGTTTAATATTCTAATTCTCTTTTATAATTAAATATATATTTTTCTCAATATATAACAATATTTGATAATTATCACGATAAATAACATACAACTGTTTGTATTTTAACATCGTCCTTGTAGTTTTATAAGCTGATAATTAAACTGAAGCAAACATCTTTACTGTGAACTAAATTTACTGTTTATCTTCATTCCTTTTACCATCTTTTTTCAATTGATTTTTCCTACTGGGAAGTTAGAATTTCCAAGGAGAAAGCGAACGTACCATTTTCTGATAACAATGGTGGCAATGGAAGCTAATTTATCAAGCTAACGTTATCTTTAGCAGTTTATTTAACTACTGGAGCAGATTAAAACGATGATGCCTCACACTTAGATCGTTGTCACTGGTTTCATCTTCACCCAATCACCCGTCGCATTTAGTAAAGTGAAGCCAAACTTTAGAGCGCGTTCATGTTCCTCTAGTCGGAAATTCTGAGTTCCGAGGAGAAAGCGAACGCACCATTAGCGAAACGGAAGCTAACATATCAAGCTAACATTATCTTAAACATTTTATTTACCTACCGGAGCAGATTAAGATGAGGATGTCTCACTTAGATCGTTGTCGCTGGTTTCATCATCACCCAGTTACCCATCACATTTAGTGAAGTGGACCCAAGCTTTAGCATGTGTTCTTCCTACCATGCTGCTCTGTTTACAACTGGCTCGCAGCGACCGACTACATAACGCTATTGCGCATGCGCAGCTCTCTAGGCAAGTTCTCGTTATGAAGGACGGGTCCCAAAACAAGGCACAGTTTCAAATGAAGTGAATCGGTGATCAGTCGGTACTATGGAATTCGGTCGGTACCTTAAAAAGTACCGAATTCGGTACACAACGCTAGTTATAAGAGCAATTTAGGACAAAGCATAAAGAAAATCTAAAGTAACTGTTGTGGTTCAGGTTTATTAACTCAAAAGTGAAACCTAGGTTTACATAAAGCTGCAGATTTCAAAATTGAACTAAAACAAAGGAGCAGATCAAGGTATTAAGATGAATATCGTGGTTGTGTCACTGGAGAAAAAGCTGGATGTTTGCTGGCCCTGCAGGAAACTCTGATGCATGCACCTGCACAGAAACAACTGTTTCTTTAACTAGCTAAACCATTACCGGTTCATTTAAGATTAAATTAATTTGGGGGTCTTTTATAAAGCCAAGTAATTAGATTCAGCTAAGCTAATCTTTTATTTATTTATTATGTATTTGAAGAACTGCTGAGTCCCGCAGCCATGATGCACGATAAAAGAACACAGCCCTAAAGCTAAGTAATAGCAGTAATCAAAAGGGTTGTTTACTCCGGCTCTTTGGTGTGACATTTGCTGTGCTCCAGCAGCAGGACATCTAACAGAGATAATTTCATTTCCTCTCAGGAGATTGGATTTAAATGTCCTGACCTGATGAGGTTCTGGCTGCTTTTATTATAGCTTCTGTGTCGCTGAACGAGTCGTGATGTTTTCCACGTGGGTTAAAGATGCACAGCATTGTTCTTCCTGGTCTTCTATGACATCAGATTATTATAAATAAAAATCCAGTAGCTGAAATAATCTGAGATTTTTGTCTCTCCTCCGGGAGACTGATTCATGTCTCATAAACTTTGCCCTGCAACAGCTTGTTTGTCACATTACATTTGTGGCTCGACTCCCCAAAGTGTCACAATGTTTTAGTCTAAATGCCTTTTGCATCAGAAAAGAGTAAATGGAGTGTTAAGGCATTTGAGAGTAAATAATTGTGAACAGCTTGGGGCAGACTGTTCAGAGTAACCACATTAGACCCTTGATGGGGCAGTATAAATGGGGCAGTAAAAGTCAGAGGCAAAGGACTCAGAGATGGAATGAGACTGTCATGGACTCTCATACGTTCACATGCAAGAAGAGAAGAAATGTAGGTATGTGTGCCCTTTTGCTTGGTTAATGGTTTGGAATGCTGCATTTGTTTTATTTCCAATGTTTAAAGCAGATTGGTTATTTAATTGCTATTTTTATTTAATTGCCTTTTTGTTGGAGGATACTCTTGTATTTAGCTTCATGTTTTGTTCAAGCTATAATTGTTAAAATCCTTTATGCATTTTTTTGTTTGTTTCATTGAAAATATTTGATAGGCAGATTGGTGCAGCATCTGCAGTGATGTGGGCGTAATACCGTTCTGTCTTGGTGAAGAGAGAGCTGAGCCAGAAGCTCTCGATTTACCAGTTAATCTATGTTCCTACCCTCATATGGCCACGAGCTTTGGGTAGTGACTGAAAGAATTACATCATGGATGCAAGTGGCTAGAATTAGTTTTCTCTGCAGAGTGGCTGGGCTCTCCCTTAGAGGGTTTGCGTCTTTCAGCTGGCCAGGGAACGCCTTGGGATTCCTCTGGAAGAGCTGGCCCAAGTGGCTGGGGAAAAGGAAGTCTGGGCATTCCTGCTTAAGCTTGGTTTAGGCGCATTTTCTTTCCGCGCGGTGATGCGGCTCGCGGATGGAACACGCTTCACAACTCGCAGCGTTTATGGTTCATGCGGCTTGTCTCTGCGGTGAGCCAACATTCTCCCAAACTGAACGGGGCAGCATGGAGCTCTACGGCATGCACCCAACACTACACCATAGTAGAAGTAGAAATTACTGTTTACAACATGGCATTCCAGCATTTTTTAACAGCATCCTCGTCTTTTCCGACAGTACGAGCTATTTCTCTCTAAGGATTATTAACAACATGTTGATCACGGTGATCTCTGAGAGCTGAATCATACAAATGTCTGTATTTACGAACCTCTGCCATACTAGTTCTTGCCAGTCCGCCATGTTTTTCCGCATTCGTCCGTCCGCGTGGTTAGAAATTTTCCGAGGTGCGCGTTGCGGAAATTCTGGGCTGTGCGGAGGCGCGGTGGAGGGGCGTGGTTGTTAAAATGACGCAAAATGATGCAACTTTTCCCCGCGGAGCCGTGCGGACCTCGCGGACGCGTCAAGCATAAACCAACCTTTAGGCTGCTGTCCCCATGACCCGACTCTGGATAAGATGACGATAATGAATGGATGAAAGAAAATATTCTACTGCAATAAAATATGATGTGTGTAGTATGTAGAATGATGATTCCTACAATATAAAGAACAATACTGATATTTATTAACAACAAATATACTTATTTTAGAGAATTATTTGAAGTAAAACATTTGTTGAATAAATTATCTGAAGCCAAACTTCAGGCAACAATGATGAACCGAGACTCAGTATCCCAGTCCAATTTCAGTTCTAAATCCATATAATCAACAAAAAGGTCCACTATTTCGGGGGACTCATGAAATGTGTCTAGGTGAGAAATAAAATCCCTTTCAGATGGAGGAAAGTGCTGCTCCTGCTTCTGCTGGACCATTGTTGAGCTGACAGTGTCCGCTGCTGGTTGGAGCGTTAACTGCATGTCTCAGAACAGGAAGTTTCCCAGCAGCTGCAGGACATAAATCCCGAAAGCATCCGATTAGAGGAATAAATTGAATAATGCACAGAGTTGTTGATGATATCTAGGATGTACATAAGGAAAACTAGAAATACAAATTAAATTATAATTCAATTTAAAGCAGGAGTTGTTACACTCTTCAGATTCAGCACCTGCTCTCAGACATTTTGTGGTATTTATTTACTTCATCATCAGTTATCAACAGGTGTGAACGTGCGTGTGCGTGTGCAGACACCCAGCACACCACAGATAGTAATCCCACCCTTCAGTCAGTCTCCTTTGAGCTCACTTGTTCAATTACAGCCACAAACAGCAGATGGCTCTCTTGAGTTTTTGATTTCAGCAAAAATGATTGAGCCTCGCAGCAGCGTAAATCACAAAAAATAAAGAATGGAGTGTTTTATTTTTACGTGTGGGCGGGGGTGGGCGGTGGGGGTGAGGGGGACTTCAGATTTTGTCCATGTGGGGTAGGTAAATCGTTGCCCTGGTGCTGAAATCAGCGGCGCTGACCGCGGTGCTGAAATTGTGTACATTTGTTTTGATCTGGTACATTTAACTCCCTTTTCTAAAATTACATAAATGTTGTTTGTTATTATATGTTTAAATCATAGACATAAAAGCATGATTTAAATATGTACCTGCAGGGAGATGTCAATGTGAACATAGCCCAAACTGCAGCACCCAGACCGGCTGTTCATTCTCCTTCCAGCGGGGGCTTGGTGGTCGAGAGGAGGGAGGCAGGGGAGGACTGTCTCCGCGCTCAGGCGTGGACCAACCAGTGTTTGGGACTTGTTGATAGGGGGTTTGTGGATCTGGGGACCTAAAGGATAACTGCCTTTCCTTTTATTTTGCGCGTGCATAAATCGCGATGTTTTTCATTGTTCCTGCTCTCTTATTCCCTTTACGCGCGGATCGCCAAGCATGATTTTTTTTTAAATTTCATCCAACGATGATCACGGAGGTGTTTAAGTTCTTAAATACATTCGTTTTAGAGACGTCATCATGGCACGATTAAGATCATTTGGTCACTCAATTGTTTTTGACTGACTTGGTTTGGCGTGTGGATAATGAATTTATCCATTTTTATTATTTATTTATTGTATGTTTCCAAACATAAAATTTACTTAAATCAGTATTTTATCACATTTTAGAAACATTCTCTTCTTCTGCGTCTCTACATTTTCGGCTCCTCAAGGAACCTATCGCGGTTTCTTTCCTGAAAACTTGGGATCCGTTTCGTCCCAGCTGCCCTGCCTCCAGTCGGGCTCTGATCCTCGTATGAGGCGCGTGTATTTGTTTAATTGTGCTGGCTGCACACGTGCACGGGCGACCCCCACCCCACCAAACCCCACCGTCGCCGCAACCTCAAAGAGCCACTTGTGAAAGAGCTGCGTCTTCTGTCAGGAGGGAGGATAAACGGAGGAAAGAGGGAGCGAGAGGGTAATTTTCCTTTTTTTAAATAGTCTTTTTCCGCTTGAGGACGCTGCACGTTTGTGACAAGGGGATGCCACAGATTCTGCAGGAACGCGCCGCGCAGGTATGAAAACCCCTCTTAAGGATCCGTGAGTTTGGGTTTGCGTTTTCCTACCAAGACAGCCGCAGCTGATGTGTGGAATTACGCTGAAGTGATCTCATTCCTCCACCGAGCCCGGCAATGTTGCGAGTGATAATGACAGACTGCAGGTTTCACATCGTAATTATCATGTGGACAAAAGGAAAAAGAGCCCGCTGCTAGATATTTGGCACCAAGCCGCCACTATGGGACTGTGACCCGGGCTGCGAGCTCTGAGAGGCGGCTGTTTGCGTAGTCTGAGCTCTGGTGTCCAGACTGGACCTGAGCAGTCGGGACATTTTCTTGAGCCATGGCTGCTGCTATCGCGAGTGGGCTGATCCGGCAGAAGAGACAGGCACGGGAGCAACATTTGGACCGACCCTCCACCAACCGACGGAGGAAGAGCCCCAACAAGAACAAGGGGCTCTGCAATGGGAACCTGGTCGACATCTTCTCCAAAGTGCGCATATTCGGCCTCAGGAAGCGGAGACTACGGAGACAAGGTTTGAGAACTTCAGAGTGCACATTTAGCGTTTTGCACTCACTGTAAACATGCACACATTGTACAAATATTTGCTCTAAAATGACCAGAACTGTGTTTGCATCTATGCATCAGAAATCTAAATTTTACTCCTGTGCGTAAAAAGTTCCTACTCTGGGATCAGAGCATCCTGGGTTTACGTCTTGGCCTGTTTCTGAGCATTCTCCGGTAGCTGCTGACAGAATGGTTCAGACAGATTCACTGAGCTGACACCACTCTAAAACAACAAACATTTTGATCGTTTTATGACACATTTGGCTGGACTGCCTTGCACACAGAGTCTGAAATGAAACTAATTTCTGTGAAAGTAAAAAGGTCAGAATCTCCTACGGAATCGGGGTTACGCCTTTCAAACAAAATCTCTCCTCCAATTCTGGGGCTGCTGAACTCACGCGCTCATTTCCGTTCCAATTATGAAAATGTCAGAAGCATTTATTTGCTATAATGTGGATATTTGGGATTGTTAAAGAGCACTGCCTGTTACTGTTTTACTGCTTAAACAAGAGGAATATTTTATTGTTTTCTCACAAAAATAGGTGCTTTTAGGGAAAAAATCCTTTTTGTTCGTGAAAGATAGAAGGGACTTCCTCTGAATCATCAGGTATCAAACATTTTGCTTCAGACTCTAAACTCCAGCTGATTTACGTGCTGTTGTTAAAATAAACTCATGCAGCTCTCAGTCTTTCATCATCCCCACAAAGAGAGCCATTTTGATTGGTGAACAGCCTCTTCTCCTGCTGTCTACTTTCATATTGGAACAAAACGACATTATGAAATGTCTCCTTCACCAGTCCTCTGTGATTACATGGATTAAAGAGGCTTTGGTGAAATAGGATCTATATAATAGCCATGGAGGACACATCTGGACTTGGGTCAGGGTTCATCAGAAAGGATGGTTTATTATCGGTTCTCCCTCAGGCTGCTGCTGATTGCATGCATGTGTTGCGTCCTGAATCAGTTTGGGTCTCTGTGTTTGCATGTTTAATTGCCTGTCGCTTCTCGGCTGGCTGGTGGCAAATCATCAGTGTCCAGACGCTCAATGCAGAGGCCAAAAACAGACTCCACATGTGTGTTCTCTTTAATCGGAATAAGTGAGAAAAGCAGAAGTTAGATTGATCCTCAAGTACCCGACAGCAACACACCTGGATAAACCTGGTCATGTGAACAGTGATGAGAATTTACAGCCAGCACAGGTGGTGATGAACTTGGGATCAAGACCGTTCTGCCTGAGAAATTAAAACCCATCAAACGTGTCCTAATTTCTGAGATCCTCCCCAGATCAAAACACTTTGTTTTGGTTTAATTTAATTTAATATTGATTGTGATTAAAATGGTCCTATTAGAATTTGCTTTATTAATGTTAAACTCACGTGAGAGTCAAGCTGATTTTCACAAAAACACTTTCAAAGTAGTGCATGTGTCTCAAACTTACATGCCTCTCCTCTTTGTATTTATTTCCACTTTTTAGCTGACTCCTCACCAAAGCACACAGCTGAGGAGGACTAATAACCTGTTTGTTCCGACTAATTTAACATCAGACCCCCAAGGACCATTTCCCCACTTTTTTCTGCACAAAAATGACCTTATTTACCAAAGAAATCATGTGCTGTGAGGCAGAATGTCACAGTTGTTTTATTCCCTGGTGACAAGAAAAGCAAAAACTAAGGCTCGCGGTGCCAGCTGAGACAAAACAGAGGTGCTTTCAGGCCATCCAGAGAGTGAATCTTCACTGAAGTCAGACTCAGAATTCCTCGACACAAGTCAATGAATGGATGGAGCCTTAAGTCTGCTAGTCCTCCTGGCACTGACTATTGATTGAAATTACAGCAATCAATTTTCCTCTGGGATTAATAAAGTATTTTTGAATTTGAATTGAATTGAATTGATCTAAAAGCATTCCCTGCAAACAGTCAACGCCGCATGGATCTGGAGATCAAGTCCATAACGAGTCCGTTGGTCCAGATCACGTCTGAAAGACCTCCAAACTAGGTCTTTGCACAGTAGGTTAGTTTGACTCAGTACCTTTATTTACACCTGTAGGTTAATTTTATTCTGTAGCAATATATCACTCAAACAGAAGTTTGCCACACAATTATGAAATAATCATAAAAAACACAAAGTTTAGATTTAAGTACCATGAAGTAAAAGTAAATATCAGATTAAAAACATACCAGAACAGCACCTAAAACCATAAGAAATAAAAAATATGGAGTTATAAATAGAAACAATAGCAACAGGAAACAAGTTTCTAAAAATAAAAGCGAAAAAGGTGCTACATGTTATGGATCAAATCATTTTTGCACCATTTTGTTTTGCATCTAGGGAATAAAAACTGAAACTCTATGTTTGAAGGTGAAACTCATTTTTAATTAGATTAAGATTGTTTTTATGCAATGCAGGAATGCTGGATTCCCTCACAGGTCACCAGCCTGTTTAACAGTCTGGTTTTACATTTGTTTATCTTAGTGATGCAAAAATACCTCTAAAGAGTAGCTTCACACTCTTCAACTGTCCTTTGCAACATTGTGGGACATATGATGTTGTACCATTCATTCTTACTCTGTCAGCACACTGATTGAAATGTTGTTATTTAAACTGGAAAAGAACCAGCAAATTTCAGTTTTCCAAAATATTTAAATAAATGAGTGTTTGGTGCAACAGAACTACAACCATTTGGTGTGTTTGGAGTCGTGTTTTTGGACAGGAACAATGGGTTTCTTCTCAGAAGCTGCAAGTGAAAACAAGTATTATCAGGACATCAGAAGCATGCCAGTGGTCAGGAAGTCTCCCATTATCCTTTTAGGAAAAATGTTAAGCGTTGGCCATTTTTCAGCTTCTAAATACATTCCTGGATTTTCCATCAATGGAGTTAAATCAGTTAAAAACATGACCATGATGAACTTAACACTGATAGAACAGCCTTTTACTTTAGAAAAATAGCACTTTTCACTATAAAATCTGAACTAGAAAACATGCTTGTGCGTGAATGACTTTTGTTTATCTGCTTTCATTACAACCCGCAGATGTGCTCCATGTCCTCCTCCAGCCTCCCTGCGGGAGCATTTAGTGTTCCCACTTCAACATCAGCTCCATTTTCAAATCATTCAGGTGTTTTGACGGAATATCCAGAGCCAGTGATCACCCTGATTTTTCCCTTTAAAGGATTAAACATGAGCTGTAAATCCGATCATATTCCAATGCAGGCAACTGGGCTCTCTGCACATCCATCTTGGGGCCATAATCTCACTGCTCTGGCTCTAATTATCCCATGAGATTAGATCTATGAGCCACAAGATCATGTTGCACTGATCAGATGATTAGATTAGTTTCTATGATCTCCAAGCCTATTTGAGATGATTGCTTTCCTGCACCTTAGATGTTCATTTGAGGGTATGCTGACAGGACAACAGCTGTATGGAAGGGCAGGGGTGGGGGAGGGGTGTCACCGACATATCAAACATGATGTTGGAGAAGCAGAGAACTTTTTCTTTGGGGTTTCTCCTTGGCTGGAAAAGCCCTTCTTCTTTTCCAGAAACATCAAAAGTGGGTCAGACAGGGCAGAGCTGACAGCAGTCTACAAGTGATGCTGCAGCTGTGTCCTCACACGTGTGTGTGTGTGTGTGTGTGTGTGTGTTTGTGTGTGTGTGTGTGTGTGTGTGTGTGTGTGTGTGTGTGTGTGTGTGTGTGTGTGTGTGTGTGTGTGTGTGTGTGTGTGTGTGTGTGTGTGTGTGTGTGTGTGTGTGGGCTGGTCCCTTTTTCATGCACTGCTTGCTTCGCACCGGGCTTTGGCACATGCGTGTCTGCACAAACACAGGCATGACACTTTGAGACAGAGTAGGGAATGAGGGAGCTGTAGAGACCACTTAGGAGAGAGGGAGAAAAATCACCCCCCACCCTCTCTATGTGACAGTCCAATTTATATGTGAAGAGCAGACCTTGGCTGCTGAAAAGAATAGTGATGGGAATTCCGGCTCTTTTTAGAGAGCCGGTTGTTTCGGCTCAGCTCACCAAAAAGAGCCGGCTCATTCGGCTCCCAGGTGGCTCCACAGATTTTCTGATGCGTAAAGTATATTTATCACCAAAAATAATGCTAAACTACATGTAAAATTATTTACTAATGTAAACACATGCAATATATCAAATATTTATCCTCCTACTGCTCTTTATGTGAACAGTCTGGGCACGCAGTTACACATGTTGACCAACCAAAGCAAGAGGGGGAGGGAAGGGAGGGTGACGGCTCCCAATGACGAGCCGGCTCCCGTCGTTCACTTCACAGAGCCGGCTCTTAGAGCCGATTCGTTCGCGACCGACACCACTAGAAAAGACCACTCTGAAATCTTGTGGCTCTGATACACATTGTTTTCCAAGGAAACCCCCTGCTGATGCCAAGCCACTCACTCTTGTTTCCCTAGAAACAGAGAAGTGGCACGCAGAAACATACAGTGCTTGTGTTGTAAAAACCAACACCGATGCGACTGAGGAAAGTCCAACTCCCATCTGTGGTTCTTGTTTTGCCTTTTGGGCATGATTTAAAGGCAGAATGTTCTCGCAACAAAGAAGAAAAAGGCAAGGAAGATAAAAAGAATAAAGAAAAAGGAGCATAAGAAATTTCTGCTTCGGGAATATGGCTGTAACATTTTAACGTGCATTTTGATCAGATATCTGAATAATTTATAGTTCACCTTTAAAAAAAACATTTTTGAAGATGTCCATCTTAATCTGCTGCAAAGCTCTGAAGATCAAAGCCTGCAGGGGAAAACTGTGTGAGATATGCAGGTTACCCCACCCCAGGGAACCCATCCAGCATCGTATGATTTATAGCAACAGCGAGGGAGCCAAGTGCACACACACACACACACACACACACACACACACACACACACACACACACACACACACACACACACACACACACACACACACACACACACACACACACACACACACACACGGTTTTACTTAACCAGCCAGCACTTAGGCAGTTTTAATTATTACAGATTGCTCTCTGCTGATCTGTCTCCGTTGCTCAAAGTCCCAGATCGATCGCAGCGTTGCCAACTTGGTGCATCAACAGAAAAGTGTTTGCTTGAGGGAATAGTGCCTTCTTTAAAAATTCAAGTGAAAATGTTCATATGGAGCGGGCGGTCCGTTCAGGTTCTAGGAGTGAGGCTGATTTGAGACCCAATGTGTGCCGTGTCTCTAAAGAGCTCTTTGGACTTCTCTGATCAATATTTATCCTCAATTGGATTGGTGTTGCAACCAAATAAAAGGGCTGGATGACTGGGATTATTCTCTATGAACTAATCTTTTTTCTCCCTAAGTTACACAGAAATGATTTAAAATGTCAGGGACATTACACTTAGCCTAACTGTGAGCCTTCGGGGTAAAAAAAAAGCAACTTCCTGTTTGTTACTTATTAACTCGATCTTTTCTGATCAGAAAGCCCCCGACTGCCAGCGTTTATTACAGTTTTTTGATGAGTTACCAAATATTGTGCTCTATGACCATGTAAACCCCAGAACTACCAAAAGAAAGAGTAGACTCGCATCTTACATCAGGAAAAACCAGCGTGTTTCCAGCGTTTTCCACTGTTAAAGTGAGAGCTGCAGAAGCTTTGCTGGTTAGCGCCTCGCTTTAGCCATAGCAGCCTCCAAAAACGATCTCCTAATACATGGATTGTCTGCTTCATGATCACGTGATGTGTGACACACACGGATGAAAATCTACTTTAGAGCCGCAATGTTTACTCCCAAGGTCCGGGAGCTCGTATCCACTCCTGTTTAGTCGTCAGTGGCAGTGAATGAATTAAGGAGTTTTATGTTTCTGCTCAAAAATGCCCACCAGGACCAGCAGCAGTAACTCAGAAGGTAGAGCGGGTTGTCCAGTAATCGGAGGGTTGTAGGATCGATCTCAGCTCCAGACAGAAAGTACTGCTGTAGCGTCCTTGGGCAAGACACTTAACCCACCTTACCTGCTGGTGGTGGTCAGTGCTCGAAAGCCTCGCCTCTGTCAGTGCGTCCCAGAGCAACTGCGGCTGCAATGTAGCTAATCATGAATGTGTGTGAATGGGTGAATGACTGTGTTGTAAAGCACCTTGGGGGGTTCTAGGACTCTAGAAGGCACTATATCAAACACGGGCCATTTACCACACACTGATCCATTAAAATATAGCACCTCAGGCTAAAATTGATTTTATTTTATTGCCCTTTGTTTTGTAAGACTTTTAGGTCTCTCTGACTTGATATCATTAAACCAGATGCTCAAGGTAGATCAGTGAGGGAGTGTGTTTGTGAAATCACTAAAATGTGTTTTCTTCTGTGTCTTTTGTGTGCTGTGTGGACAAAACAGTTAAATCTCTTATTACCTTGTCAAAAAAAAGAACTTTTTAAAACAGAACATGTCTAAAATGGTCAAATTTGACCCTAGGATTGAGGCATTAAGTTTATATCAGGTAAAGCCTAAAGAAAACACTCGGAGGCTGTCTGCCCTGTGACGTTTCTCTGGAAGCACCACCGGAGTTTTGATTGACTTTAATGCAGAACAGAGGAATCCAGTCCTGTCAGCCTGTCTCGTGCCTGCTGGATGCACCCAGGCAGTCACATTCCTTTTCAGCCGCGTTGTCATTGTTCTGGTGAAGCAGCACAGCTGAATCCTGCAGCCGCGTTCCTCTGATCCAGCACCTTCCCTCTCAGGCTGCAGGAAATAAAAAAGATCTCAGAGATGTCATCACCTAGCATTACCATTTCAGATAAGAATGTCATGACCTGCAAAGTAACAGGGAAAACTTGACTCTGCCCTCAGCTAAAAGACCTATTGAGATCTTTTTTTCTCCCTACTCACATTTTTCTTTCAGGTAAGACGGCTCCGGCACAGTGCAGCTGATTTTTCATCTCCTGGGGCTTTCTCAGACTTAAATCCATCGTGATGGCTGTCTCTATAGTAAATCTTATGTTGAACATATATGTCCCCAGACACATACAGGTTTGCACATGCACACAGATCAAACGTTATGGTATGAATGCAACAGAAGGAGGCATTTACACAAGCTCCCGCATTAAATAAAACCCCCTCCATGGTTCCTTCTCCTTTTCCTTTTTAAATGTTCACCTTCACTCCTCCTTGTCTTGTAACATTCCCGCAAAATGCCAACAAAATGAAACATGACACGTTTAGCTGCAGAGGCTCGGTGCAATTTAACCATGGAGGATGTTTGTTTACTGTAAATACATGGGTAATTCCCCTGTCGGATCAGCTGGTAGCTGCAGAGTGCACGCTCTCATCCTGCGCACTAAGAGCTCAGAGAGGGTGCTGTTGGGTTCATTATGGGAGTCAGACAGCCACATATTAATTCTGATACCTATAATTGGATGGTCTATCTCTGAGCAGGATGGGATTTAGGTGCAGAGAAAGGCGATGGTGAGATTTGTCGGCTGAAAATCAGGCATCGAATGGGATTTTTTGACATTTTGCAGCTGAAACCTTTCCAACATAAGATGCTACTGCACATCATTTATATTAAATACTTTTTCTATTTGCATGTATAATGATTTAGATGTTCTAACTGTTCTCTTTCTGTTGATCCCTTCCACAGATCCCCAGCTCAAGGGTATAGTGACCAGGTTATATTGCAGGCAGGGATACTACTTGCAAATGAACCCTGATGGCTCTCTTGATGGGACCAAGGATGACAGCAGTAATTCTTGTAAGTATCCTAATGTTGGATTTCAGGTTTAAGATTTTAAAAATGTTCAAAGAAATTCCTACAACACATTTTTGGTAAACAGCTCTTCAGGCCCTGTTCAGCACTTTCTGGTGCAGAAATTGAACTTTTTCCAGTCGATCTCTAAACTTGAGGCCAACACATTCTCTCACGTTTTAGCTTTGGGAGGAAAAATGTGTCTCCTTAAAATGGACCTTACCCGTTTTCCCTTAGAGCAAGAGAAAGTGGACCAGGAAGCTTAACAGAGAGGAAAATGGTGTTATTAGCTTGTTCTGGAACAGCTCCACCAGCGCTTTGGGCTAGGTGGTTAATTTGATTCCAGGACCTGGTGCTAATGCTAGCTTGACACTTCACATTGTGTCATTTATTGCTGTCAGCAAGAAGAGATTTGGCACATGTCACATCTAATCAGCTGAAACAACTTTATACATAGTGTGGACATGGCAGATGGTCAACACATCTTTGAGATCAAATCAAACTTAACAGTTATTGGACGACTGTTTGAAAGCACCAATCCTGGTGTCATTTTCTGAGGTATAAACCTAACCCAAGACATGCAGAATCATGCGCAATAGCATAACAAAAAAATTTATTAGAAAAAGGAAAACTAAGGGCGCACTTACAATGTCAAGGAGGGGGCTGCATCTCCGGTGCAAGGTCAGGAAAGCAGAGAGTATTTTAATCTCCGTTCACAACAGTGATATTGGAGATAGGAACAAAAGGGTCTTATGGTCGGATGGCAAAGGTAAGGGCTCGGGGTGGGGGGGGTGGGGGGGGGGGGGGGGGGGAAACCAGGTCGGAGGATGAACGGAGGGAGAGGGGGTCGTACCGAGAGACGGGAGGAGACGTGGCCTGCTGTGATGTCCAGTGGGTTATGGATTAGGTGAGATAATGGAGAGTAAGAAACCTAGAGTTGCTCCCAAGAACAAAGGGTGAAAAACAGGCAAGAACTCCACAAGTGCATGTAATCCTAATACTTCATAGCTAGAGACAAGCAGCGCATGCTACCCAAGGTGAGTAATCATCCGGCAAGTTGAAGCCGTCTCACTCCTCTCTTTATAGTCTGTCTGGATGATGGAGTAACTAGTTCCACCTGCCCCCCCCCCCCCCCCCCCCTCACACACACACACACACACACGCAAGACAGCTGCTGCTAGAGGAGCGGCGGTCATACTCCGAGCCCCTCCCAGATATGGGAGCTTCTTGGCTTATAACAGATTGAGCTTGTTTCTTAAAGTGACCGAGCACTGAAATGACTCATTCTGGAAGGTACTGAAAGTGTCAAGAGTACAACAGCTGAAAACGCTTTATGTGAGTGGAAGTTTACGTAAAGACCTACATAAACATGTTTTGTGTCGATCATAGAACTGTTACCATTTAAGAAAAAAAATGTCATAATATGTCATGAATTGCTGTGGCATTTAAGTGCTTTTTGCACACATGTGAGATGTTTTTTTTCTACTAAACACATATACAAAAACATTCTGAACATTCCTTTATGCTTCAGAAACTCCAAACACCCAACCATTCATCCAGTCAAAAGGGTTCAATTTGTGCCTTCAGGTATCAAATATACACACAAGCATGCTGTCACAGGCCACTGCTGTTGGTTTAACCTATCGGAACAAACAGCAGCAGCTCCAGTGACTCTGCTGCAACAACAAAAGTGCTGCAGTAGTAGCTATTCCTCTCAGGTAGAATCCCAAGGCTGATGAATCTACCTGACTCTTCCTAACTGATTTAAAACTACTTTTCTCATCTGAAACAGTAGTTAAACTATGAGCATCAATATATTAAAAACATAGGCACTATTGAGTGGTTTGTGAATGACAAAGTTTGTGTTTTATTGTGTCTTCCAGCTTTGTTTAACCTTATTCCAGTTGGCCTCAGAGTTGTCGCAATTCAGTCAGTGAAGACAGGATTATACATCGCCATGAACGGGGAGGGGCACCTCTACACATCAGTGAGTTCTATTCTATTCTATTCTATTCTATTCTATTTATAGGCTTGCTCTTTCTGTTTTACATATAAAATCATCCTTTGCATTTTTTCACATGCTTTAGGTGTAAAAAAAAAGTCTGAGTCTCAAAAATTGTATTTCTAAATCTGATCTTTTCAACATTTTTTCTCTATGAAAGTATTAATTATATTAAACACAGTTGATAATTAAGATATTTGAACAGTGCAAATCAACTAATTCCACTCCAGGTGAAAATGATCTGAAGTGTATTTTTAATTTTTAGTCAACTATGTGGTCCATTTGTTTGCAAGGAGGGGGCGGGGCATAATATGTGTCCAACAGCCAGCCACTAGGGGGCGAATTGGTTTATTTTGGCCTTCACTTCCATGTAATGTTTCTCCTTTCAGTCACTGTTGGGTGTGTTTTGATGGTTGTGATTCATCTTAAAGATTGTGACAAAACCATTTAGACTGGATTTAATAGTTTGGGCTGCAAAATGTCAGGTCAGCCTTTTTGTTTGGACCATGTTAAGCTAGTCTGAGATTGTACGTTACCATTGGGTGTGAGTGTTTGCTCGTTAGTCTTGTGATGAACTAATGGATGGATGGAAGGGTGGATGGATGGATGGATGGCTGGATGGATGGATGGATGGATGGATGGATGGATGGATGGATGGAAGGAAGGAAGGAAGGAAGGAAGGAAGGAAGGAAGGAAGGATGGATGGATGGATGGATGGATGGAGCGAGCAGTCACTCTTCTCTGAAGTCCCTGTTATTGACTCGCTCTCTTCAAACTTAACAGGCTGCACAGCCAAGGGAACAATAACGTTTTTTTTTTTTTAAATTTTATTTCTTACTCCTCCAGTCTGTCCTGCAACAGTCATACAAAATCAATCAGCCAGAGGAACCCTGAGAGGACTGCTCCTCTTTTAGACAGAAGCGTTATCTCTTCCTCCCTCCACTGTCCTCAGGTCTCTAATTCTCAGAGCACCAACCAGACATGTTTTTTTATAATTCCTCATTACCGTGGGGGTTAAGAGGTGCTCCTTACTTTTGTGAACTGTGATTCTCAAACGCTTAATTACTCAATTTTAAGCATGAAATGAAATTCATTTTAGCTGGACTGACCTAGAATCCTGTAGATTGAAAAGGGTCTAATACCATCTACAGGCACAATTATACTGCTAGAAGATAATCTTCTATTTGTTGGTTGTATAGAAACCATTTTATCTTGTAAAAACCAACTCCACACGCTCACATAGCTAATGGCTGAATATCTGTTATCAGAAATATGAGAAACAAAAATAGAAATAATCAGCAAGGATTCACAGTGACGTGCCAAATGCAATCAAATCACAGGAAGTTTAAAATATCCAAAAATATTCCACCAGTATGGACCCAAAAAAGATGCAGGGAGCTACTAACTTTTAATTAAATAGATAAATCTAAAAATTGCACAAAGGTGATGGTACATTGAATGCAATAAAAACATTTTAAGCTTAGTCTTCCAAACCGTTTACCCAAACAAAGACAAAAGAACAAGATCCACCTCTCATTCTGTCCATGGGTACTCCGAGAGCATCAAGTACTTCTGGAGTTCTTCATAAGTCAGAAGGAACAGCAAGATCTTTTAAGTGAAACGTCACTTTGATTTACAATAAATTATTTAAAGTTCTATTCAACATTTTACAAAAAAACACCAGTCTTTCATCCAGACTCATTAGAAACATTCAGCCGTCACACAACAGTTTGGACAGTTTGAAAAAGGTTTATACCAATTATGCAAATGAGAACAAGAAAGGGAAACTACAGTTTCATTCTTTTAACCTGTGGTGCACACGTTTGCAGATCAAAAGTAGACAGTACCCTGCAAACAGTCAACGTCGTATGAACGTGCAGATCATGTCTACATTGAGTCTGTCGGTCCAGACCACGTCTGTAGGATGCCCAAACTAGGTCTTTGCACAGTGGGTAAGGAAAATATTACCTGACATACAGGTAGACTTTTATCAGGTCATGGGAGTGCCTTCCTACAAAGCACTCTTAAACTAAAACTTACTTTTTTCATTATGGTGAAGGTTGTCAGTCATCCAGGTCATGGTAATCAAAAGGGTTCAAATGAAGGCAACTGGACTTTGGTTTCTTGAAGACGTTTCGCTTCTCATCTGAGGAGCTTTGTCAATTCTAACTGGAATATGGGAGAGTCAAGCTTATAAGCTGCAGCTGTCTATTGTTATTTAACTACCCTAAACTACTCTGGGTAACCCTCCTCTCTATCTCCTGATGACTCGTTATCCTTTATTGAGAGGACGTTGTGTTGATTAGATGCAGGAAGGTGTGATCTAGACTGAACCAGTTTAGGAATGAGATTCACAGCTGCATCATGTAGTTTATAAGCTTGACTTTCCCATATTCCAGTCAGAAATGACAAAGCTCCTTGGATGAGAAGTGAAACGCCTTCAAGAAACCAAGGAAGGGCAGTTGCCTCCATTTTAACCCTTTGGATAACTTTTTTGGTCATTTCCTACCAACGTTTTAATAATGTCTTTTAGGTTTCTCATTTTTACATATTTAATAACTGATTATATTTCCAGGTTAGAGAGCATACCACCACCCAACTACTGCTTTGGTTTTGCTCTTTTGTTTATCGGCAATCATTACAATCTTTTAATTGCTCAATAATCACACCTGATAGCTCGCTCTGTGCGTATTTTTCTCTGCATGTTGTCACCTCAGTTTAAGTCATGTTTTATTTGTCTTTATCTTCCGTGTCCTTGCAGCATCTTGTGGTTGGTATATTTTGTGAAACTCTAAAATTTCTACCTGCCAGTTCTTTGTTCACTTGCCTTTGTGATTTCTAAAATCCAGAATTTTCCTTAAAAAGTGACGTAACTGAGGAACTATGAAAGGTGGAGGAATGTACGAACAGACTGGTGTGTTTAAAGAATTTTAGGGCTTTTTGCTACTCGCTCATTGCGTGTTCAGGGCATTTATTTCCATGAAAGATCTTGATTCAGATTTTTATATTCTGTCCTTTAAGAATGCTACATAAAAACATCTGCCCTGATGTTCATAAATAACAAGTTTAGAAACCATTTTTACCTGTGATTTTTTTTGATTGTGCTAATTTACCCTGAGTTTCACAAGCAGGCTTAACGGGAGAGTAGTCTTCTACCCCTTTTTCCTGCATTAGCTGTTGATAGAAACACTCAGATTTGAAATTCTACTCAGATCTACGTCACACTATCAAATAACATTCATGAACTCACCCATCTTGGCTCATGACGAGGAAGGCTGTTGTTGATTTAACATCCAGGATTCGGCACAGCACATCTCGGCTTGCAGAAGCTAACCGCATTAGCATTACACATCATGGCAGAACTCCTTCGAGCCGTTAATTGTGGAGATAAAAAATCAACATTGCAAAATGATAAAAGTGCAGGGAGTTGCACTGCTGTTAGCCAATCAGACAGAGGCCGGATGTTAAAATATCAGGAAATAATAATGAATTAGACTCCAAAACATTCCGTGTTTTGCTCCCCACTCCCAACTTCTACTTCCTGAAACAAGAGTGCCAGAGCTTTTTCCCCACAGAGAATGACTCAAAAAACATTAATTTAAATTAGACTACTGCAAATGTGTTAACAACAAACAAACAGAGAACTTGGTCTTTAAAACTAGCTAAAAGGAAGGTTACATAGTGTTTATTTTTTATCAGGTGGAAAATACTTACTTTTTTTAAGCTCCAATTAAAAAATTGTGAAATGTCTTCACCCCATTTTCAGTGTTTGAAACTGTATTGATTTCCAGCTAAATAACTAGTAATTCCTGCTAGTAATTCAAATTTCCATCCTAAATCGTAGAGATTGCACCAAAGTCTCTGATCATCTTATTATTTGGTCCTGTAACCTCTTGACATTCTCATTTCAGGCTAAAGTGCTGTGAAGTGGAAACCAAGGGTTTGCTGTCTCCATCTGCAGCTTATTTCTCTGCTAATGGATGTTTTGATCAGATGTCAAATATCCCAAACACCCACTCGAAGGTCTCTTTTTGCTCCTGAGTGTGTGAATTACTCTGCTAATGGCAGCCTTGCAAGATGTTCTTCATCCTCCTCCTCCATCTCGAACACCCTCTTCTCTCTGCCTCCTCTCTTGTCTGCTCTGTAAGCTAGGTTCAACCATTTCTCCCATCATCACAAGAAAGAAAAACACTCCATCGACCTTTTCTAGCCATTAAGGGTGCTTTATACTTGTTCACTCGCATTTTCAAAACCCACTTTGGTGGAATATGAATGCGTGAAACTACATTGTCAGGAAAAAAAATATACAAATCCCAAAGCCAAGTTTCTCAAAGAGCCGGTCCTTTTTAACTAATTAGAATTCACTTGACCAGTTGTATTCTCCCACTGTCTTGCATTCATCACTGTGGCTTTTAGATGTACTTGGATAACGAGTGACACTTGAAGTGAATCAGAAGGAGAATTCCACTCAAGTCCTTTCAAGTCATCATAATCTTTTGTGCGAAGCACCCCGAGGCGCTGAGTGACGCTGGAACGACAGAGATAGCATCAAAGTGACGGTGCGGCCCAGCACAATAGACACACCACGGAATAAAGACAAGTCCAATCATCTTGCTTCTTTTCAGTCTGCTGCCTTTGTGTCTGAGCCAATGAACTCGGGGTTAATTCCTCTTCTGGACCGCTCTCTGAATGAAACATTTCTTTATCTGATCTAATAAAATTAGTCGTTCCCGACTTGTTGAACACGGAAGCAAAAGCAGAGCTTACAAAATTCTCCTGATACCTGATAATACAGATCATTAAACCAGACGCGTTGCAAGCTTTTCAAAAGTGTGGGGGATGTTGTCTGTGGATGTCATCAGTTGTAAATTGAAAGTCAACCTCAATCCAGTAACAGGTCCGCGCATGATTCACAGTAACAAAGTCCTTCCAAAATCGTTTGAGGCGGGACGGTTTCGACAAACTTTATTTGTCACTGAATGTTAACAAAGCTGATTTTAAAGTTGGACAAAAAAAAAACTATTCCGTAGAAGGAGCGTTCAACTATTCCTTTTACAAGTGGCACACTGTGGCATTTGAGACCTCGCTTTAAGTGTACATATATTATAAACCTCTGAAAATTGTTGTTCTTCACTTTATCAAACTCAGACTTTGTACAGCTAATGTCAAGATGTAAAATTATGAATTCAGTGAAATTTATAACTACTGATGCATTTTTCCAAAGAGGTATTCATCCTGAAATCAAGCATATCAGGCAAAAGAATCAAAAGAAAAATAATCTACTTTTTTACAATGTTCCTAATATTCACACATCTGAACAAATCCCACAAGAATTCCCTTTATAATGAGACCAAAAGTAATGAAAAAGACCTTGTGGTTACAGGAATATAGCCATTAAAGTGTGGGCATGTTATTTGTTTTTATTTTAACAATGCCATCAAATGGTTTGTTACATTTACTTACTGTTTTATAAGAACGTATTATGAATGTAACATTAAACAAAGTAGTCAAAAGTAGAGAATGGTGGTGGTGATTACAAATATCAAGACACTAATAAACAATATTACAAGAAATTAAAAGACAAATCAATAACACTTTAGGAAACACAACTTAATCATTAAGCAGGGGTTAACTAACATGCAAATGATACAGTCTGATTTATGAATTACTAATGATAACAAATTTATGAATGACCTGAGTACATTACACATCTCCAAAAATTTTAACGTATTGTGTTATTTCCTCCAGTTTGCATCCAGTTTGAACCATAAAATTAGATACAGCTCAAGGTATGACCTATAAAGTACATTACTTTCAAAATGAAGAATTTAGCTGTACGTTCTTTGGATTCAAAAACAAAACAACAGGGGAGGTAAGATTCAACAAATACCTCCCAGAAGTGAAAGCCTGTTTCATATGAACTGTGGTAAATGAGTAGGTGAGATAAAACTGTAATATTTTAAAAAAGCATCTCCACAGCTGTAATCATCACACTGGATGAATACAAAAGCAAGACATCCAACACTTATCTGCAATTCAAGTTATTTTCAAGAACAATCTGTGTAATATCTTTGAGCTAGACAGATAAGTAGACTGAGGTGTTATGCTATTATGAATGTTGGACAATGACCAAACAGGTGGGATTTATGGTGGGAAGCAAATCGATTGGTTGAAAGCTGGTTGTGACAGAGCAACAGGAGAGGGAGGGAGGGAAGCACCCCTGGAAGCCGTTGGGCTCTTCCCTCCCTCTCCTGCTGCTGCTTGAAACCGAAACCCGAGGCAAACAGAGTGAGTTCGACGTAGAGACCAGACTGGTGTGAAGGTGAGCAAAATGGCTGGAAAAGTGTGGGTGTTGAACGATCTCAATAAGAAAAGTGTGGGTGTCGAATCCCCCACATCCCCCACGGGTGCGACGCCCATGCATGAAACAATTCAAACAAATTATTCTATAGGGAGTTTAATTTGAAATCCCTAGTAGCTAACAAGGAAGTGTTTTATTTGGATGCACATGATGAAATTGTGTTGCCACAGGAAGCAACTCCCCGGTGCTGACTTTTTTGTCTTTTTTCGGTCCGACTAATACAACGTCCTGCCACCTTTTTTGTGTAAAGGTTTGGTATTTAACGGCTGGCTGGGTATCTCTAGAACCACTTCCCGTGTCTCGCTTCAGGCCGTCTTTGTGCTTGTTAGTGCTACCTTCTGTGATGATCAAATTGAATTGTCGCATCTTGTGAGCTGTCCTCTTTGTAATAAAACCATCAAGAAGACCGATCTGGAGCAGAGTGGCAGCTGTAGCTGTGTCATCTTAAGACTGAGGGCATCTGCATCCTGCTGGGCCCAATTCAGGATCTAGGAAGGCTCCGAGGAGCTTGATGTGAGCTCTTTTTTCCTGTACATCAAAATAAAAGAGCATGCTGACAGTGGTGGGAAACCGAGAGATTCTTTTGAAGCCTGAAGTCTCATTAATGCAGGTATTGATATATTTCTTGCTGACAATCATGTTCCAACTTCTTAGGGTTTGTTTTCTCCCAGTGTTCCTCTGAAGTCTTGGTTCGTGAGGACACTATTATTTAGAATTCTTTAAACAGACAATGGCAAGGCATCTTTGTTTATAGTGCATATTTCACATAGCCTGGCAAGCCAGACTAAAAAAATATATTGTTTAGTCTGGCAATGCTTCATTGACGGTTCTTGTCGCGGGGCGGGCTCTACCGTTGTCTTTTAAACAATCTCTGCATGCTTCTGGACAACGAACAACATGACTCGCCGCAACGGATGTCGGTGAACAAGGCAGTCCATGGTTGAAGAAGGAAAAAATACATCCTTGTTCTAAATAAAGGACTTAAATACATCATCCACCATTGTGGACCAGTCACAGCGCTCTGTCACTTCCGCATAACGGGTCCCCGGAAGAATGAAAAAATTAATGCAAGTCAATGGGGCTAAAAACACTATTTTCTAATTCCGCTTGTTTTGTGCCATGGATTTCACACATGATGTCCGTGAATTTTAAAGACACTTTTTGATAACAAGAACATGCTTCTTTTCGAACGGGGGCAATGCTATTTTAGGTTTTGTGTGAAAATAAGTCCAGGACTACAAATGTGCTTCATAACGTGACGTCATCGAACCAGACATGGAGAAAACTGAGGGAAATGGGCTGTAAATTCAGCAAACTTCCCAAAGGAGGAAAGAACCACCATAAATCATGTGGTTAATAGCAGCTACTTTGGGGAGAAGAGATTATGTGGTGACGTCACATATGCGACATGCCGATTTCTAGTTTGTAGTCATGCTAATTACAATTTTACAAGCTAATAAATCTCAAAGTATGTGACTGGCATGGTTGAAACACCCATGATTACTTTTCATTTAAATTGCAGTACAACATATGTGCGATCCAGGGTGTAAGGCAAAGCGGATTAGAAAATTACGTTTTTAGCCCCGTTGACTTGCATTCATTTTTTCGTTCTTCCGGGGACCCATGATGCGGAAGTGACTTAGGCTCCCTATAGAGAGCTGTGATTGGCCAGCCAGAATGTTGCTAGGGGCTGCGGAGGCTCCAATGGATTAGACCAAACTTTGCAAAGCAAGCATTTGGTCTAGTTCACTGGGCTACATTTCATACATAGAAGCAAATAAAACTTAATGGTTATACTTTATTGGTTTGATTCTTTATTTTTTTAAGTAACATTGCTTTGATCTTTATTCATAAATTACAATCAAACAAGAAAACAACATTCATGGCAATCCAGATACCAGATACAATCTGTGAATTTCCAGGCGTCTAACTGGATTCTTCAGGGAATTCTTCTCCTTATATACAACAACTTGACATCGATTCTACACATTTGTATTGCACCTTCTCTCTCTCTCTCTCTCTCTCTCTCTCTCTCTCTCTCTCTCTCTCTCTCTCTCTCTCTCTCTCTCTCTCTCTCTCAAGACCTTCATCTTGAAAGGCCCCCCGTCTGCTCTGACTAGTCAGCTCGTCAGAAGTAGCAGGATGCAAACAGCTGGTGAGCCATGCCAAGCAATTCTCTGGCTAAGCATTATGCAAATGATGGTGACCAAAATGTAAAGGAAGAAAAACTTAAACATTTATAGTTTCAATGACTTAATCCGTAGATTTCATGATTGCTGTGTTTTAATCTTTAATGTTTTTAAATGCAACTGTGGCAGTTATAAAGTAGCTTATTTAATATCTAAGACTTATTGATTTGGTTTGGTTTAACTGTTGTAAGTTGGTATAATTTTTGTTTTTTAAAGTAACAATCCGTGTCTTTTACCATTAATCTCTGGAAATATTCACTGGCATGTTGTTGAAAATGAATTGAAGGATGTTGTAGAAAAATATTGGCAGCTTCATAACATATTACCTTAAAACTCGGGTCTAAAATACATCGGCACGGGTTGAGGTCTCAGGGCGAAGTCATAGTAGAGGCAATTTTTCCTTCTACGGGAGCCTGTGAGGACAAAATGCATTAACTGATTTCTAACAAGCGGTTCCAAAACTTTCACCATTCATAAATATTGTTGTTTTACACATTTACCTCTTCACTTGTTGCCACTGCTAAAGGGAGTCTGATGAAAGTGCTTGTAGTTCTGCTGGAGGTTGCATGCAGGGATTTTTGACCCTAATGGCCATCCGTTGGTAAAGTCTTACTCAAACACAAAAATACTGCTTTCTTGCAACTAGTTAGTTATGTACCTTCCCCTATCGACAGGGGAAATACACATCATCACATTAACAGTCATTATACAAATCAATCAAAGCTTTATTTATAAAGCGCCTTCCGCAACCCTGTCAGGAAGCCCAAAGCGCTGAACATGGTACAGTAGAAGGTAAATATATTGAATAAATCAAAAATAAAAGCAATTCAAATTACAAAATACAAATTACAAAATACAAATTACAAAATTGGTGAAACATTCTGGTACAGGACAAATGTGTAAAACAATGGATTGAGTGAACCAATGAAAACCGTGAAATAAATTCAACATAAAAGAGGGCCAAAATCAAACATGTTCAGGAAACGCCAAGCGGAGGAGGTGCATTTTTAGGCGACTCTTAAAGACTGGCAGAGATGGGGAAAGCCTAACTGAGGGTGGCAACTGGTTCCAGAGTGACGGTGCTAGTACTGAGAAAGCCTGGTCCCCGCGAGTACGACACCTAGAACGAGGGACAGCGAGCAGGCCTTGGTTAGAGGAGCGCAGAGTGCGTGATGGGGAGTGTCTATTCAGGAGTGTGGCTAGATGGGGGAACCACCACCCTGGAAGAAATGATAAACAAAGACGAGGATGACAAATGTATCATTTATTCCCAAACAAGATTTTACCGCAGCGATCGGATTAATACAAGAAATGCTTTCCCCAGAATATCAGCTTTACAAAAGGGTTTCAGTAGAGCAGACTTGATATTTCTGTTGAACATTTGCAAAAAGTAAAGACAACATTTTCATGTATGAAATGCATGACTTTTGCTTAAAATGTTGCACTTAAGTGAGTTGGAGGTATAACCTCATTATTTCTAAAGTGTTGCTCCCTACAGTCTTAAATGCTGTGTCAGGAAAAGAAGAGCCAGAGGGAGAGCAGCTTCATCTATTAATGAACGACCAGGTTGAAGGGAGGCTTCAAAGCTCAGCTGGTAAACCGGAGGTCAGGGCTGCGATCAGATGAGAATAGAAGAACTGGTCCGTCAGTCATTTTGGTTGTCTCTGCCTTCACTTTGAGGCACTGAATATGTATTTTCTATCAAGTGTTCCCCCTCTTTGCTGAATATTTTCTTTGTTTGTTTGTTAGGTTGGGAGAAACTAGTGGTACTACACATATGAGTAGATTACTTTACTAAAACATGCAGTCTCGTCACAACTGGTCTAGCTTTGCTTGAGGGAATTATCCCAACCCTGAAGTGTAAACGGAGCACAGCACAGCTCACTTGTCCTCTAGCTTGTTCCAGGTCAGTGGTTTATCTTCTGATGCCAAGTCTTTCCCCTGAACACTGGTAGTCCCCAGGATGTTATGCTGGAAATTGCAGCTGCTGTCTGAATTTACATCAGACAACTTTATGACTGAATACATTTAAATATTCCTCTGGTGGTGTGCATCACCTGATTTCCACTGGCTTTTGTTTTATCAGTAGCTCTAGCTGAAGCTTCACGGGCTACCAGCTGCTTGCAGACTAATTCAATCATAACTTAACACGATTCCTCCAAAGAACTCACTCATCTTTTCCTTCCATCATCCCATTCTTGTTCTGAGGAATTACTAGTCAGCCAACAAAGACTGAGATCATCTAATCTTCCAGAAGAAGCTCTTTATGGGGTAGAGAAATGTTGTAATGTTGTGATGCACGTCTGATATGTTCTCATTGGGTTGGGGTGAAGAGAAGTTCAAGTATCTTGTTTGCTAAAGATGGTAGAAGATGGACCAGGGGATTGGAGCTTTTTCTGTAATGAAGGTGGTGCTTTGGGATGAATCTTAACTGAGAGGCAAAGTTATTTTACATTTATGTTCCAACCTTCTGCTATAGACATGAGATTTAAATTATGGCCCAAAAAATTTGATTCCAGATCCAAACGATTGAAGTGAGCTCCTTGTGGCTGTGTTTAGCCTAGGGGGCAGGGGGAGGATGTCCATCATATTGGGGATGGTGTTCTGGGCAGGTCCCTTTCACAGGAGACCCGGGGAAGAATCTAAAATCCACAGGTGTGATTAAATATCCTCTATGGCCTGGAATGAATCAGTATCTGCTTCTGGGAGCTGCCGAGTCACTGGGGACTGGGGAGAAAGATGTCTGGGCTTCCCTCTTGGACCTGTCCCCTCCCCAACATTATCTTGGATAGAAGCAGGAAGAAAAACACAACTAGAGGTTTTATATTGTTGAAGAAATGTTAGAATGTGTCTAGTATGGTTGACACACATAAAAAACAATAGTCAACACAATAAGGAAAGAAATTAACCCTCTGATGCATGAATTATGAGATCTTCAACCATGATTTTTTAAACAATTTTTTTCATTCATCTTTAGGTGTGAATGAAACAAATTTCAGCAAATATTTTTGGTAACATTTTGTTAATTTACAAATACTTTATTACATGTCCATCTCAGTGGACAACGTGCATTCTGAACATGAAATATGGTGGCTTGCCTTACTGAAGTCCAAATGGAGGGGCTCACATGCAATAAAGTCTTCAAAAGCTGTGCTTAATAGCAAAAATAAATAAATAACAATTTTGAATACCTGTCCACTGTAGTGACCATTATGCATCAAAGGGTTAAACACGTTTTGGATTATTGAGCAGATTTAGGTGATATATTTAATTCCTAAACTAATCTCATTAGCATTATGTGACAGCAGTAGCTCAGGTGGTAGAGCAGGTTGCCCGGTAATCATAAGGTTACAGGTTTGATACCGGCTCTGAACAGAGAACACTGCTGTTATGTCCTTGGGCAAGACACTTAACCCGCCTTGCCTCACCTTTGTCAGTGTACCCCAGGGCAGCTGTGGCAACATTGTAGCTTATCCCCACCTGTGTGTGAATGACTGATTGTGTTGTGAAGTGCCTTGGGGGGTTGTAGAACCTAAGAAGGGGCTATTCAAATAAAGACCATTTCAAAGATCTCTTTTGACCGCTATTTAATAGAATAGAATAGACTTTAATAATTCCACTGAGGGGAAGTTTACTTGCTAGAGCAGCACATACACTTAGAGAAAAGGAAGAAGAAAGTAATATAAAGGAAACCTGGGTTTCCAAAACTATGCAGCAAAAGGAACACACACATACAATTTGAACATCTTTTGTACGTTTGTTCTGTGCAATCCATCAGTTTTCATTGTTTGGTTCTTTTCTAAAATGGAGAAGGAAGTGACGCCACCAACATCGGTGGTGCTCTGAGGATGCTACAGCATTAGCCAAAACTTGTCAGCTAAAAAAAAAGTACAAACGAATCAATACTATGTGTTTAGAAAAAAAAAATGGAACAGACTTACTAATTTTCATCCACAATTGCACAGTTATTGAAGACATACTGACTATTGCATTGATGTTATTGTGTGCCAGGATAATGCCAGTACCAGTTACACTGAGGAGTAGAGGGGATGAATGACCTACAGTAGCCTTATGTAATCGAAAATACAAATATGCTGATTTTTGTTACCTATTTAAATGTCTAAAAATAAAGATTGACCATGGTGTTTTATAAAAATCCTCAAATCAGATAAACAAAACCATTTTATCACTTGAGACATGACAGCTCACGATGAGCTTCCAGTCAGAAACTCAAAAACCAAGATACTGAACACTAAACCCATGGCTTGGTGAAATGAAACTTAATCAGGGATGTCAAACTCCAGTCCTCGAGGGCTGGTATCCTGAATCTTTTCATTGTTTCTCTGTTCCAACACAGTGGATTCACCTGCACAGCAGCTCATCAAGCTCTCCAGAAGCCTGTTAAAAACCTGCTGATTGAAATCAGGCATGTTGGGACAGGGAAGACACTAAAATGTGGGATAACGACCCTCAAGGACCGGAGTTGATTAGTTGACCTGTGGATTAGATCATGAAAATGATGTCCATCTTCCTCATAAGGATCCATCGTAAAAATAAACTTTTTATCCTTTCAAGCAGGCAAGGAGGGTGAAGTGAAGTGTGCTGACTGGGGCTTCAACCTGCAACCCTCTGGTTACGAGGTGGGCACTTAACTCCTCTGCCACTGTTGCCCAGCTAAATTCTTAGCTAAATGCATGACAATTAAACAAAAAATGGCTATTTTAACAGGATTTACGATTAAACCAAATCTACCATGGGTTTATCCCAGATAATGTTTTATTTGCAAAAACCCAAACCAGAAATGCCCTATATAGACAACTCCTATTGAGTAACCATTGCATGCCTCATTTCTCGAATGCAAAACGATAATACCACTATATACCAATAACTCCACCTGCAAAATAACGTTTCAGCATAACGAATCGTTGTAGTACAAACTAGAAATGTGGCCACTGCCAGTTTACAGAGTTAGTGCAACTTCCTACGAGCCTCCCAGGTATCCCTCCTCTGCATTTCCAACATTCTTTTTAGTGTTTGTTGTACTGGGTCATGTTCCAGATGCATTCCTGCATCTACAGAAGGCCAACTTTCTACCACGGTGGCCGATAGCCAAGTATTGATCCATCAACCACCACTTACACATATCTCCCTCATCCATCTGGGATAACCCTTACATCCGTGCTAAAATGGTGTGGCCCAAAAATCTCACAAACAGTTGTTAGACGTTGCAGGAAAGCTACAGGGTGAGCCATGAATTGTGCGCCACTGAGAGATAATGAGAAAGCAGGAGGCAGAAGAAAATATAAATAGTGTATTGACTGGTGGGTGGTGGGAGGGGGAGAGCTTATAGAGCCAAAGGAGAGAGGGATCTCTAAGGTGTGTTTGTCAGGGAAAGCCCTGCTGTGATTATTATAATCATTGGTGCATGCAGACAATCACTGCTCGTTGCCCCCGTTCGTTTGTTGTTATGCCTCCTAAACGCAGCTATCATCATATGCAGTAATAAAACCATTAAACTCAACCAACTCCTTATAACAGGATAAAAAAGGAAATTATTATAGTTTAATTCTAGCAGATTAATGAAAACCTATAATCAAATTCACTGATCTCATCTTCCATCTAAGAATTTTTGTGTCCCTTGAAAATCTGTACATGCTCTTATGTGTCTGTTATTGATGATTTATTGCACCCACTACATCGCCAGCTTGCTTTTTTCACAGCCTAATGACTGGTGATAATATGCTGATTTGTCAACAGTCCACTCAAACAAAAGAAGACTGTTGACTAATGTCTATCCTGGAATCTGACCTAAGTTTTTCTGTCCTTGTGGTCCTATAGTGATAAATCCTCCAACCCTGGATATCAATCACAGTAGCTGTATTTACACAATAGGGGTTCCTGGAGGGTTCTGGGAGAGGGGAAGGTGACCGGGAAAATAGGCTGGCACAGTCGTCTTAGCTGTTGTATCTCTAAACAAAGCTAGGCCGTTCAGAACTTCAAGGCTTTAGCATAACTGTTCCGGCTGTGAGCATTGATCACTGACAAGAGACGCTCACTAACATTACTAACATTTAGGAAGTTTTAGTCCATTAAACACCCCCCCCCCCCCCCCCACGCGCGTGACCCTGCGTGGACAAGCGGGTTCAGAAATTGGATGGATGGATGGATGGATGGATGGGTTATTGTCACTGTTGGCATCCACAATCTGCAAATCTTGATTGGTAACACTTCAAGGACAGCAGCTGATGACAAAATCTGCATCACAGATCATACACTTGATGGCCAATGAAGTCTAATCAGAACAAGAATCAGTAGTGGGAAGCAGGGCATGTGATTTCGGTCTTCATCCCACCGAACGAGTCACAGAGGACATTCAAGATGGCATTCTCCTTGAATGCACATTGCTGTAGTTATCAGAGCAAACATGTCTAGCTTGTTCACTGAATTAATGACCCCACTACTGGCCTAATTGGTTTCCCTGTGAGGAAATGTCAAGCGCCATGCAAATACAAATAGCTTGCTTGTGCTTGTTGTCTCAAGAGCGGTGTTACGTGTCCAGATGAGCAGCGGTGTGATGTACTGTTAGTATAGTGGTAAGAAGTCCAGTATTTAAACTTCACCACAGTATTTATTTCAACTAGAGATGTGCAATTCCACTTATGTCCTTTCTGATCCCATACCAAGTAAAATTAGAATACTTTGCTCAAAGTTGTTTTTTAATTAGAAATGTTTAAATGCAAATCGATATACTGTATTTAGTTTATAAGTTTGTACAGATGAGACTCTGTGAGAGTTTGTTTATGCCTGGAAGTTTATATTTTGGGCAAAAAGTCCTCATAGCTGGAAATCTTGAGCCTCCTTCTATGGACAGAGGCTGGAGATCCTTATCTTTTGAGCGTTGCCGCTCATGGAGAAGCGTCTGCATATAATATAAATATACAGACATGTTATTAAATGCTTCATTTTATTTAGAGTCATCAACTTACACTGAGGACAAAGGAAATGCAAGTTTACACACACACCTGCTGTTTTATATAGAATAGTTTGACTCAAATTAAAAAGAGGATAAAATACATAATAAAATACATTTTTGTATTTTTACATACATTGTTGTTGGAAACTTTTCTATATTTTTCAAGTGAATCAGTTTTACTTTAAGTACTATACATTTTGATACCACTTGATGCATTTAATCTATTTTAACTCATTTAACTCTACATTAAACCTCACCTGACTGAAAATGGGCTTATTAAATGTGTGGATTTTCAGGGGCTGATAATATTCCAAACTAAATTCATGCAGCTATTAATTATATAATTTACCTATTGCATTTCATTGATTTTAAATTCTAATTTGAATTAATATGATGCCTTAGTTTTTAAAATCAAGGAAACTTATTTGGATAACAGCAAAAAAAAAAAAAAAACAAAGCCTGTAGCAGACAGATGCAAATAATTTTCCAGAATTCAGCGACTGTGCTAAAAGTCTTAAACAGCATCTTATTCTCACTTTTTTTACCTGGTTAATGCCTGCCTGTAGCACCAAAAGACTCCAAGACAGATGTCTATTTGATGTTAGCAGCACCTCTCCCTCCTCTGACCACCTCATTGTGACATTTTCATATTCTGTCTAAGGAATTGTTAATAGATGTTTATTGAGGTGTAACTCACAGTCTTCCTACAGTTAACATACTTCCTCATTGCTGTTAGTAGGACTAAAGTTGCATCACACATGACTCTGTGTTCGGCAATGTTAACTCTGGCCAACCATGAACCTCCAGCTGAAGCATAAACAGAAGGGAGTGCAGTGTGCGCCCCCAGTGGCGACTTAAGGTATTTATACAGTGCCTTATCATGCACCACGATTGTTCTGAGCAAAGAAACATCATTTTTGAAAAAAAAAAAATTCTGAAAATTATTAAATTAAAGCTGCTTTCTGGAGTTTTCCTCTTTCAGAAATTATGTATGATTTGTCAGAAATCCGTAAAAGTGATTATCTTATCAATTATTGTGATATAATAAAAGCAATACGTCTTTATTTATTTATTTATTTTGCTAAGCACGGCCCCTGCCTGGCAGAGCTCCATGCAATAGGAAACTGAGCGCAGACCAGAACTAACCAATAGCATTAGACTGCCGCTTAGACGCTTCAAATGTAAGGAATACCTCATCTGATGCAGAGTTGATGAACTTTTCACGAACAAGTAAGTCTCTAAAATATAAATATATGAAAACACAACATGACATGAGAATAATACTCGTAAAACAATTTGTTTTAGCTCTGTTTGTCGGCTACAAAAGCACATTTATAAACAGAAACGTGAAGTCGCCATCTTTTAAAAAGAAAGGAACAGCATTTTTGTGTTATACGCTTGTCAGCCACTAGAAGGTGCCATTAGATAAGAGAAATACTCCAGAAAGAAGCTTTAAAGTACCTCAAATATAAATACTTTAACGAGCGTATCAATTCCAAGACATACATAGCTAGAATTGGAGGTATCAATACTTTTGCATCATTCCACACATCCCTAGTCTCAACAAGATCACATACACATAACAGTTTTCTTAGATAATACATTTCTATATAAAGTTTAGCCTAATCTGTTCAAATCCACCAGTCTCAGTTTAAACTTTGCATTATTGATATTCAGTTAAGTTTTAAATTTCTGATTAAATACAAACTGCTTGTTTTTTACTTAAAATATTCAAGTTAACAGATGCTTTGTATGTCAAACTATTTTGTCCTTTAAAAAAAACTTAATTTGTAAGTCATATTTCTGTGGCTGACACAGTATCAGATTTATAAAACAAATGTTTGAGCACGGTAGCTGCCTCACACCTTAAAGCGATGTCGCTGGTTCATCTCCTGCTTTGTGCTTTCTGGCTGGATCAAACTGGATCAAACTGTGGGTGTGTGAAAGATGCAGCTTCTTTTTCTGGGATGGAAAAGCCCTCGGTGATCAGCCTGCCAGTAGGTGTAATAGCTGCGACTTTCTCTTGTTTTCCGCAAGAATCCCTTTTCCTTTGCAGTTTCCACCCATGAAATGAAACCGACGTATTATCAAGCTTTACCCCGGAGTCCTAAAAATCAATATAGCGAAAGCTCTTACGGTAGGGCTTTAAATCATGAAAATTCATTCTCTTAAATCACAGAAGTCTGCTTTGACTGGGTAGCTTTGAGGCTTTTCACAAAGGGGGCCAGTCAATGCAACAGCAGGGCCACTCCAAAGTGCAAGTTGAGAGACAAGTGTACACAGGCTAAACAGCCATTTAGGAATCTCTCACATCACACTGCACATCACTGAGATATTCTACTCTGTACTCCGGTTTTTAACTGCACCATCTTGTGGCTATGATACTTAAACCGCAGCTTAATGAAATTTAGAGAAGAAGATGTGGTGTGGTACACCCACACACACTCCTTTAAGCTTTTTAAATTGGAAGAAAACAAATATGTAAGTCTAAAATTAATGTATTTTACAGCATTTTAAATAAAATGCAACTGATTAATTAAAATGCACAGTAAACTAAATGATCAGACAAAAATACTTATTTGTCAACTACAATAGCACAGTGAAGACAACAAAAAGACACCATTTTGACACTGTGTGATTGTTACAGCAGGGACAAGGATGCTAAACCTAGTATGATGGAAGATCAGCCACATTTCGTTGTTGGACTCAACAGAAACATAATATACAGGATATGGTTGATCTTATTTTGATCAAACTGTTCTGCCTCTGATGATAGTGGGTTCCCCACCATGTTTAATAACCCTAACCCCTTTGAAATTATTTAATGAGCAAGTCACCCCTATCAGAGTCTTATTCCACTCCCACTTCCTGTTTGAAAAGTAAAACAAATACTGTTGCTGGGCAGACCGTGAGGGCAGAGCCGCTAACCAATATACACGCACACAGCGCACAACATTGTGACATCATAATGTGCCAGCTAACGTCATATTGTACCTCTTAGCCAATAGCGATGGCACACTTAAATTCATTCTTTTTTTACTCAAGACGGCGCAACACTGACAGTTTTAGGCAGAATATTTTAATGTTACCTTAGATGTACTAAAGTGCCAAATTATTGACTACAGCATGATTAGACACTCATTTATATAGTTCATCAGCAAAAAAAGAGTTAATTTAGGGGCGGGACTTGCCCTTTAAATATTTTCTTTTATAATCTTGTAGCGACATGAATGGCCTCATTTTGTGTCCCAAAGGTCACACTTCCCCAGCTAGGTCATGCTGTCCTGGCTGAACTTCTGTCCCACAGATTATCCATCACAGGAGCCGTACAGTCTGCTAAAACCATCTTTTATCTGTCTGCTGTTCCTCCGCAAGATGAAGGACACTTCAAGATTTAAAATAATCATTTTTGATAAACTCTTTTTACTGTTTATTACAAGGTTTATTATAATCATCATAAATAATCATCATGGTTCATTATAAATGTATTTAATTACTGAAATTACTAATCATTCTTTGGATAATAATTATTATTATTTATGATAATCAGTAATGTGTGATCAGTAACCAGAAGGTCATTTGCACGTGTAAACACCATGCAGAGGGGCTGCACCAGGGTAAAGTTAACTTGCTCTCACATGTCTGCTCCATAACAACAAGCTTTCTGACTCTGAGAGGGCGTGTTCTGAGGTTTTGTTAAAACCAAAAACTCTTCAGTTCAACTCCAGTTCTTGAACCAGCCAGGTACTCTCGTGGCGACGAGAGTACCAGAAGACAAGGGTCGGCCACCCAAAGCCTCACTAAGCTGTTCTGTCAAGCTGATAGAATCGCTCCGAATAAACGCCACCTGTAACCAGCTGACGCAAAACTCCTTCAGAGTTAAACCAGACGCAAGCTCCATGCCTGTGTACCCTGCGACAACTTTTGGACCCGAGAGTCGGTACCACTCGGGTCTCCCCTACCGGACCGGGTACCCAGAGGCTGACAACATCCTCCCTTTGCCCTCCGGATCCACACAGAGGGTCATCTAACTGGGTGAGGTAGAACACAAATTGTGTCCGATGCTGTTCTCTAAGAAACAACTCAGTTAGCTGCAAAACAACTTTTTCCACCCAGAACGCGTTTCTCTCTCTGAAAGGAATCTTCTGAGATCCATCCACGCATCTAAACACACGCATTCCATTTTAGTTTCCATGCAGACACAGGTTTGCTTTTAATACCAAGTTTTAATATCAAAGCTGTTATAAATTGTCATTTCTAAATTGTCATTTTCAAATTGTCATCTTTAAATTGTTAGTAATAAATTCTTAACTTTTTAAACCTGACTCTTCTTTGAAATGAAACACAGAATGGTGTATATTTGGTTATTGAATAAGCAAATATTCCATTAAGTCTTCTGTTTAATAAATAAACTTTTGCTATTAATTTAATTATCTTAAATAAAAAATTAATCTTTGGATTAAATATAGACCAAGCCCGTTGGTGTATGAACTTCTATCGATTGTATAAATATCCTGGATATTTATGCATGATATAAGTTCATATGCTAATGTGTCTGATCTTTTCTCAGGATCTAACAAAGCTGATATCAATCAAATCAAAGATACTTTATTAATCCCAGAGGGAAATTAGAGTTTCAGTACACACAATTCAGAGATCAGACATACATGGGCAAGACACATGACAAGAATTGGTGACTGTGGTCATTCGCAACCCCCGAGTCGTGCTACCTTAATAGAGATAAGAGGGTAACATGAGGAATTGATGGCAAACAGTGTTGAATCCTAGTATGTAGATTATCTACGCTACAATCTGAAGTTAGAAACATTCTCATGCTTGGAATTGTCTTATTACCATGATACAGAAAATCAACATTATTTTTCCTGTCTTATTTTTATGACTTCTACTGCAACAGATGGTGGCAGAGGTGGGATTAGATACATTAACCCAAAAGCACTGTACAATGATTAGAAAAGACGCTGCAAGCGAAACATTCAGCAAATGCTGCATCAACGGTTAAGCCAAAACAGACTAAAGGATAAAAGAAATTCAATGAAACAGTAAAACAAAAGCTACAGTTGGGACATTATAAATATTTTGGAAAACTACCCGTTTTTTTTTTTTTTTTTTTTTTTTTTTTGCATCAAGTTCTTGGAAATCTTCAATTTGGACTTTGTTGCATTTTCACTTTTACTTTATTCAGCTCTGATGTAAGTTTTCACATTTCTTATGTAATCTGTAAAGTTCTTTCCATTTGTGTCCATTTGTCATTCAAATGTTAATCCTTGTTGATCCAATGATTGATGATTGGCACCTCAATATGCTGCAAAAACAAGGAGAAAAGCTCTTAAACTGAGAAGAAAACCAAAATAGGCACGCTGTCTTGAAGGTTTTAAAACAGAATTTGTTGAGAAAATTGTTATGCATTCAAATTGAATTAGAAAAAAATAATGAAAGCAAACTGGGCCACCATCAAAGTCTTGAGACAGCTGTTTGTTGTTGTGGCGCATAGAGCATCAGAGCTTATCATGGTGGCAGTTCAACAGATTGCAGCAGAAGCAGCATCCCTCCCAACATATGGGATGTATTTTGATTTAAAGGGATGCTACAGTGTAAGGATTATCTTCAAGCATGTATATAGGGATTGGGGATTATTGTGTAAGGATTATGTCTAACTTTGTCCAAACCAAATGCTTGGAAAAAATTATATTTATATATGTATTAAATTTCAGCATGAGCTTTCATTTCCTCAGTACAGATGGACAAAAATCAGGCAAATGAAAAACAAGAGCTGTTGAACAATACTGTATTGTTAGCATGGTTTTGTCCAAACTCCAGTTTGCTTCCCAACCATTTATCAAAACCTTCACTGTGTCTTTTGTTCAAATATTTTAGAGTTCATTGTAAGTCATTTGAGAATCAAGCTGTCTCAGTCACTGATTGACGGGATTTGGCTTGCTGTTGAACTGATGGGCAGGCCAGTTGGTTTCAAGGTTTCTTTCTGGCTGACTGGTTGACTCATGTAGCCTGAAGAGACACAGACTGCTGGGGAATCCTCTCTGCTGTTCTGAAGTCTTCCACAGATGTACAGGACGAGTGCACTGGCAGCTTGTCAGAAACGTTTCTGGAGCGATGGATGTTGTGAAATGGTCCCTCTGCAGTCCAAATTTATGAATATCAAAAAGCAAATGAAGGTATTCTTACAACTTAACTCTTTTTTATATTATCCACAAATAAAGTAGGACATTACCAAAAATAGGTAGAAATCAAGACACTACTGTGCTCTTCATTCTCCCGATTGTCTATCCCTGACATTTGTAACATTCCTGAGATGTATCCTGCAAATTTACCATGTTTTGTACAAAAGCAGTAGCCTAGAAATCTAGACGGATAGCAGAAGGAAGATTATTTTGCTCTGCATGTCAGTCTAGCCACGCTCCATTGGAACCTTAGCAGCCCAGGCCAGTATTGTGGTTTGCCTATGACAGTGTTGTATTGGTTTGGTGGGCCAATCACAATCAATTGGGTGGGCAAGATGTTACTGCGACTGAGCAGAACTAAGATGACGACAGCTTATTTGAAACTGTGAACTTGACCTTTCATTGAGTCGAGAGCAGATAGAGGTACTTAAGTTTTTCTTAGAAAAAGATCTTCGTCTCCCCTCCCCCTGCCACACCTGGTATAGGGTGTGGTGCCTTGGTCTGCCTGAGTGTTCGTGGCTCCCGGGTCAGGGGGTTTAAGATTTTTGGCATCTGCCTGATCAATCCCGGTGGCTGCCTGGTGGGGTCTGGGTCCCTGGGCTCTGCTGGGTCCCCGGCGGTGGTGGTCGCCCCTGGGTCCCGGGTCGCTGGGTCCCGGGCTCGGCCGGCTAGGGGGTGGGAGGCTGCGGGAGGGCCTGTGGACTTGCCGCTGATATCTCCAGGGACTCTGCCGGCTGCTGGTTGTGGCCCCCAGGTCGATCCTCTGTGCCTCGCGAGGGGGGCGGGGGCCTTTCTGGTTGCAGTCTCCTTGGGGTTCCTGTGTTCTGGGGCAGCACCTGGATCTCTGGGACTTGGAGCTCCCCCCGTCTCCTACACATCTTTGGGGGGGCAGATCCGTGGTCCCTCACACTCTCTATTGGACGCTCCTATAGATAAACCTTACATAAACAAGCACGTGTACACACACAGGTGCTCACATGGTGCTCTCATAAGTATGGGCTTGGGCACGTTCAACACTTGCCTTAAGGCTTTCGTTGCCACTAAATGCACTGTGATTTCTTATCGTGTGATTGTTCAGTTAAACGATGTTGATTTTATATTTCACCATCAGGTTGACGCAGTGATAGCGTGCTCCTGATGTATCGTTGTGTGTCCCTTTTTTCTGCTCTTTCTCTTTCTGCAGGTCTGGATGCAGACCCTTGTTCATTATTATTTTTGTGGACCCCCCCACCCACCCCCCACCCCCCACCCTTCCCCCCTCTCTTCCCACCTTTTGTCTTTTCCTTTCTCTTTCACCTCTGTCTCCGTGTCTGGTCGGAATTAGAAAGCATTCAAAAACAATAACAATAAAGTTTTAAGTATCAGGCGTGACATTAAAAGCAGACGCTATGATGCTCCGCCTGAGAGTAAATCTGTAAGGCTTGTTACCAGCATTCAGACATCAATTCTGTTTGCTTCACAGCCAGACAGGACATGGTTAAAATAAATAAATAAATAAAATTAAAAAAGGATGTATTTGTGTCCGTTTTGACGGTGAATGGCGGACTGCCCCATTGACTGACATCCGTAGCAGTGAGTATGCCACGTGGTTCATTGTCCAATAAGATGCAGGGACAGTTTAAAAGAGAACCGTAGATCTCGCCACACAGCTAAGATCTGTCTATGGGCCGTGGCCAGACTATATATTAACATATATAGGATTGCTTGCAGGCTACATAAGCAGCACATTCCTGCTTCAAACCCAGTAAAACAGTAAGAGATCCCATCATGCTTTTTCTTTATCATTTTCTCTCAAATGCATGGATATACACATCAAAAGATCATGTCACACCAATAAAATAAATAAATAATAATAATTGCATGGGTTCGTGCAAATGTGCCCTGTTCTAGTCCAAATATTTTCCATCTCATTCTCCGACCCTCACCAGTGTGCTCCACAGAACACTTATTGGCTGTCACTATGGTGATGACAACCACCAAAACCACACACAACCTCTCATTCTTTGTCACAGGTCGCTAGAACGCTTCTGTGTTCTTAAAACCTTAATTGACCAGCCATGGTCTTAGTGATATTTTGTCTCAAAGCACGGTTACCATCCTGTGTTAATAATGTCTTTTTCTTTATCAAATTAGGAAGAATTCTAAAAAACAATTTCATTTAAGTTTTTTCTAGAACTTTATCAGGATTTTAAAGTAAACGTTGTAAAATGCATTAAGTTGATTGTGACAGTCAGTGTTACCCCTTCTTTCTACTACAAGTGAAAGCATCCCAAAACTTCCTATGTGGTAATTAGCCACCATTATAGTGGATGGGTTCCTTTCCACCGACAGCAAAGTTTAACATTTCAGATGCGCTCCAGAAGCGAGGGGATGCTATTATTATGTTTCGAGTCTATTTTTACGTGCTATGCTTCCAAAACATGTCAAATTCTGCAGTTTAGATTGCGCCAGAGAGGAAGTGAAACACAAAAGCAGTGTACAACATCCAGAAACTATCAAAATAAAAATCACATGCAGGTAAACGTACATCATTTCCTGTTAAAACCCTCATAGCTGATTCAAACAGAACAGAAAATAAATCACACACCTTTTTTTAAGACATGCAGCTGTCTTTTTATTTTCTTTTTACTGTGTGTGGACTTGCATGCGTGGCGTTGCAATTCTCCCGTGATTTTGTGACATCACGGGATCATCTATGTGGAGCGCTTTCACTCCCGTTTTGTGCCAGAATTGCTCCTAATTGGGAATGAGCAAGCGGGAAAAACGCCGCTATGACATTACGTGACCGTTTTCACGGCCACTTGAAAGAAGAGATCAAACCCAAGGTACAGGTGAAGCTTCAGAAGCACTTTATTAACAGCAAACTGGAACAAATAAAGAGCTAAAACAGCAAGTATACAACAGGAGTGAATCAGGGTAAGGTTAACAGAAGGAACTGACAAAAATAAAAGAAACCAGGATGCTTATATACAGAGGGATGTGATTACATAACATCTTAGCTAATGGGAAAAATGTGTGCATAATCAGTGACTGGGGAGCTTATGGGAAAAACCCCACACATGGTGACATTTCTAAATGTTGTTTTACTGAAGATCACTGATTTCAGCTTATGCTACACATTAAAATACTTAGCAAATGCCAAAGAAACAGAGCAATGTCAACCAGAGCAATCAAAATCCAACGGTGATCAAATTCACTCTATTCTTAACGCACTTTATCTGGATAGGTGTGTTTTTGGACAATTATCAGCCAAAATGAAAATAGAGTAACAGTAATCCATTTGAAGTCTAAGGGGTGGAAGTTATAATTACTCCAGTGAACTTCCAGATTACTTGACACATTTGACAGCAACTTTTTGAAGCACTGGCCACAATTAAGAAACTATGCAAAAACACTCACTGTGTTTCTAGGGATTTGTGTTCTGTAAAAAATCTTCAGTGATAACCTTTTTGAGTCAGAGGACTCCAAAGCGCTTTACACTAAAGTGAATCATTCACGCTTCCACACACTGATGGTGATAAGCTACATTGTTACCACAGCAGCCCTGGGGCACCCTGAGAGATCACCACCAGCAAGCAAGGAGAACTATGTGCCTTGCCCAAAGACACAACAACTAGTATGGTTGGAACCTGGGTTTGAACCGCCAACCCAGCAATTACAAGGCAAACGCCCAACCCCTGAGCCACCATCGCCTTAAAGAACCCATTCTGACCCGTATGGCAGTCTCACTCCTGTGTTTGAGCCATAATAGGGTTGTCACGGCAACCGGTGTAGCGGTAAACCCCAGTTAAAAAGTTGACAAAAATAATAACCGTCTTGTTTTTTTTTAAATATATTATCTCAGTGGATTACCGTGGCTGCGGTGTAGGCGCTGTGACCTTTACCAGCCACCATCTGCTGAAGGTGCCGGCGGCACATGCGCACTTTGTTTTTCACAGCCAAAACTTTCTTGAAGCTAAAGCTGAAATAATGGCACAAGGAAAAGACGGCAGCACTCAGGACATTTATTATCCCTCAAAAAAGACAAAGTGGGAAGTACGGGCAATTTTTGGATATTTGAAGAATGCAGAGGGAGTTTATAGAAGACGGCTATCCTGTTTGCAGCACATGCAGAAAAACGTGTCTGTGAAAGCATAGGCGTCATTTTAACCGGGGACGCCGGGGACATGTCCCCGGCAAAATTTGTGATTGGCAGCTGTGTCCCCCCTACTTTCAAAAAATCCTGCTGATGAGGATTTTTGTTTTACCAGCTCAGATCTCATACCAGGGGTCGGCAACCTGTTCCCATTAAAGAGCCATTATTACCCGTTTCCCACAGTAATGAAAACACTGGGAGCCACAGCAGCGCAGCGTTGTGGGCGGGGCTTACCCTCAGACAGCAGAGAGCTGCTCACAACCAGGTGACAGCAGCCAGTACCATGGGCGTCGCACCCGTGGGGGATGCAACACCCACACTTTTCCAGCTGTTTTGCTCACCTCCACTCCAGTCTGGTTTCTTTAGGTCGCACTCACTCTGTTTGCCTCATCTCCTTCTTCACCTCCCCTATTCTGACAGCCGATGTCGGGTTCAAGGAGAGCAGGAGAGGGAGGGACGGAAGAGCTCGACTGAATTCATAATTTTACATCTTGACATTAGCTGTACAAAGTCTGAGTTTGATAACGTGAAGAACAATAATTTGCAGAGGTTTATAACAGGCGCAGCGCCAGGTTTTCACTTTTGGGTGGGCCACGGTAATTTTGGACGGACCTTAATAAGCAGAGACTTAAGTGAAGCAGGCAGGTCGCACTAGAAAATTTTGTTTAAAAAGACGTCATAAATGTGTTCCCCCGTCATTTTTATTTCTAAAATATGAAGTAAAAACTCCCAATTTAATTTTCATTCATTTGTCATTAATATGTAGTCTACACCCGTGCGTTAAGTGGACTATCTTCCAGTAAAAGCAAAGCATCCGGCCCACCTCTCCAAATGCGTAAAATGTGCATCAGCCGCTAGTTAGGCGCACCGCGCGCACCGTCAGCTGTCAGCCCAGACAAGAGCAGAGCAACTAGAGAAAGAATAGAGGATAATTGTGTCTGGATGTGGATGGAGATTACATTTTACAGCAGCCTGATCATCATTTAAACACTTAAACCATCACCTGTCTTCTAGTCCACGCTATCAGCATTATTTTAATTGGTGTGTGTGTGTGTGTGTGTGTGTGTGTGTGTGTGTGTGTGTGTGTGTGTGTGTGTGTGTGTGTGTGTGTGTTTTCCACTTCAAACACTGGTCTAACCAACCAGACCAGCGTGTCCAGTAACATATTAATGTTACACTTAAACAGTTTCACTTCATGTAGGCCAGGAACATTTCACCTGCCGTGGCCCGACCGCTTCTGCTCCACATGAACTTTGTGCATGATCAAATGTCTCTACAGGTGCTTTCTGAGCTGAAGAGGCGACTGGATGCGTCATGCGTCTCCATATTGGAGACGGGAACAAGCGCTATTCAGCCAAACTTTCATAATTTCATAAAAATAACATTTTTCCAAGTGACACATCCCTCAGAGAGACCGGGTCTCCAAACCGCTTCAGTGGGAGGAAATCAACCAACATCCTTGAGTTTATCCGTCAAAATAAACAGTCAAATGGAAATATCTGTAACCTGTCATTTAACTCTTTTGCCTTCCTGTGAAGATTGTTGCAAAGAGAAACAACTAAACCTGATTAACCCCAGAGCCACGCGCACTGCACTGTAGTCCGTGACTGTAAGGGGGAAACGATTTAATCGGATCCTTTTCTTTTCAACATGGTTTAATGTAAAGTTTCATTCAGTACAAACTTTAGTTGCACCAATCTAACGAGACAGAGTCTGGATTTGTATTCTGAACAGTTTAAACATGTTTAAAACGGAGACGTGCGTGACGCGTCTAAAATTCGCACCTGCTCCGCTATTATGGAAATTAAACTAACAAGATGAATAACATAATTATTTTAGGCACATACAACATCCCCCACACTTTTGAAAAGCTTGCAACGCGCCTGGTCGCTCGTGTACGTCAAAGTTATCTTTCATAAAAATATAATCAATAAAACGATTAAATAAAGTGGATCCAGAAGCTGTAGCCCGTCTCTGCCTTCAATAATATTTTACTGAGCAGGTGCCACTTTTGTCATACGTTTCTTTTTAAAACATGTTTAGACTGTTCAGAATACAAATCCAGGCTCTGTCACATTTGATTGTTGTAATTAAACTTTGTAGGTGGGGAAGGTCGGAAAGCAGCTCAGAAGCGCATGATTACGCACAAGCGTGATGCGTCAACCCGGTCTCACAGTAAGACCGGGTTGGACCTGTTCAGGTTTACGCAGACAATCTTTACATTTAGAATTGGCATACAGATGTAAAATTAATGCAGTAAAATATAAAGCATTTTATTTAAATATCCAGTCATTATTTTATAAGCACAGAGAGCTGCATCAGATGGATGGAGGAGCCGCATGCGGCTCCAGAGCCGCAGGTTGCCGACCCCTGTGCTAGCCTACTTTATTGTCCCCAGCAATTTTTAAGCCCCACTCAAGTGTATGGTTATTGTCCCCAGCAATTCTGTCAACAAACTGACGCCCTTGTGTGAAAGACAGCAACGCTTCAAATCTCATGACACATCTGCGTGACCATCACCCACAACTCTACAGTCAACGCAAGGCAAGTTAACGTTAGCGTTTTAGCTAAAATGCGTGATTCGAGGATTTGGGTTGAGGGAGAATGCAACGAGTCGCTATATAAAGCAGCCGCAGCGCCGCTACCTGCATATAAACCATGTCGCGGACACCGCCATGTTGAAATGTCGCTATGCATTACGGGGCTCCCAGGGGCAGATAAGAGTTGTTCTCTCTCTGAGAATAATTATGAATTTATCAATGATTACTGCCTGATGACATTTTCCCACATCTACAAAGCTCACTGGAAGGACACAAACCGAGGACAATATTTTCCTGATATAGGGTTTATTACTCAAGTAAGGGTAAAAAAGTATCTGATTAGAAGGCTACTTGAGTACTGAGTATCATCTGATCTAATATTTTTAAAATGATGACATCAAACAGACATAAAATAAGAAGTTATGGGCAAATATTGGTATTTTAAAGACTAAATGAGAAAAATGTAAACAAATAAACTACATAATTACAAAATAACACATTTTATGCAAAATTTTGACATAAACTGAGGACAATATTTTCCTGATGCACAGTGTTTATTTAGTTGTCTGAAAATGTAGCACGTTTAAAAAAATACCGCGATAATACCGAAAACCGTGATAATTTAGGTCACAATAACCGTGAGGTTACATTTTCACACCGTGACAACCCTAAGCCATAATGACTCAGCCATTACAAGATAAACACTTGTATGCATTTCAAAGCAACTTCAAAAAATGTTGTATTTCATGTTTTATGTATATGTTGTAATGGCGCTTTAGTATGAAAGTATCTTTATTAATATTAATGTTAAATTAAATGAAGGAGCAATATTTACTGTGCATAAACCTTGGCTTAATCTTATGATAATCCCTGACGCTTTACAAAACCCTTGTTGAGCTATTGGCCTTTTCTGAATCAGTCAAGTTGCGAACCTGTTAAACCACGAAAAAAACTGAGTGTGCCTGCATTTGTGATAAGAGCGAGTCCTCCAGCTCAATTTAACACTAAACCTGGCTCCAAAATTACACTGCACAGCATTCTATATCTGCATAACCTCCGCTGTGCCTTTCCACCCCCTCGCAGTGCAAGGTATCAGTAAAGATGAAAGGACAAACAATGCAGGTGTGCCACACTAAACAGCACCTGTTTTTCACTCCTGCCTCTGCGAAAATAGAACCCTTTATCTGTCAGCCGGATGAGGGATTTATCTGTAGTTTTAATGACAATTCGTTGCTGCAAGCACGCTTCAGATCTTACTCGTGGGACAACACCATAGGTGAGCTGTGCTAAAATCTTGATGACAGCTAGGAAAATGTATTTCATAGCTCAGTAGAGCAGGACATCTATGGCCCATCAGATGATCCTGTGATGTGATGCGGAGTCATCTTTGAAGGCAGGAGTCATTTATATTCCATTGACAATGTTAAACATGACAGATTTTACTGATAACACGGCCATAGCCTTGTGCAACTTCTGTATTAGTATAAGTACATAACAAGAGTTGCACAGTGCTTGGCCGATAAAAAAAGTTGCCACCAAAACAGTCACACAGTCTTGCTGAACATCCTCTAGCTTTGATTATGGCACACATGCAATGTGCTGATAAGTGTCTGCAGGATTACAAGATTAAATTGTAACCAACATCTAAACCTTCTCCAGCACATCCTCAATAGTCTCAAAAATGCAATAAGCTACAATTAAATACAATCAATCAATCAATCAATCAATCAATCAAAGCTTTATTTATAAAGCGCCTTCCGCAACCCTGTCAGGAAGCCCAAAGCGCAATACCAAACTAGCTTGAAACATTTTTTCATGGCTTTTAGAAACATTCTAATATACTATGGCAATATGTATATTGTAGAGATAAGGGATGTGCATTGGTGAAATTATGGCGATATGATACATTACACAATACAAGGAAGACAATATGATATATCACGATATATTGCGATACATTCACTCAGATGATAGTAGCTATTTTCAGACTGAATATAATACAGGAGAATTCAATAAACAGTCCAAACTGATACGTAACATGTTTAACATGAGGAATCTAAACCATAATAGAGGGGTTTACATTTGAAAGGTAGAAACAAAACCCATTGCACACTGCTGCCAACTAGTGGTCTATGTTTGAATTGCACCAAAAGAAAAGAAAATACACACAATTTTACATGTAAGTTCTTCCAAAAATTACATACACAGCTTTTGAATATCGATATAATATTGCAGGAAAAACTATCACAATATATTGCCATGTCGATATTTTCTTACATCCCTAGCAGAGATTAAAAAATAAATAACGAAGCGGTTCTCATGCACTGGACCTCATTCACTTGACCGCCACACTTCTGCGTTTACCTGGGTCCTCCACTCATTACGCACTCACAGATTTTGCAACAGAACACCATCAGCGTGAGAAAGAGAAACAGTCGGCTGCTACCACTTCAATTTTAGAACAAATGCCAGAGTCCCAAAAAGAAAAACACTATTTCAAGTCACGGACAGCAAAAGACATAGAAAGCAGCCACTAGTGGTTAGCACTCTCTTGTTTCCTTTGGTAAATGGAAGGTAGACGTGGCTTAGGGATGATAGCCAATGAGAGGAGTGAGAGTTCTGTGTTTGTGTTTAAAAGCTAGCTGATCCGGACTCCCAGGACTACTCTGTAACAATCTGAGCTTGAGGATTCCTCATTGTTTGGACTCATAAAATAATGTTGAACCTAGACCTGATCATATGCCAAAAACATAAGTCTAAGTGGTGACTTAATTTTGGCTAGACAAAGCTAGTAACTTCCTATATTTGTGTTCTTCAGAGACATTATTTACAGTCTTTCGGGTGCATTAGAGTAGTTTGTTTTAGCCTTTTGATATGATTATCTGGCTATAAAAATAATCCACTGTATTTTGGAGAATATAATGAAACACATTCTATAATATGAAAGATTAGCATCCAGAAACAACTATAAAGGTCTGGCATTTCTCACATAAATACAGTTCAAAACCAAAATCATCTCGTTTTGACAAATTATTAAATGTTTGCCATTTATTTTAGCATTATAAAATAACACAGAATGGAAGTTGCGTGCACTTGGAGTATAGTTTGTAAAAGACTTTCAGCTATCATACAAAATTGTGGCTCATTTTTTGTAAAATTGGCCAAGTTCTTCACATTAGTTGGCTACAGAAGCCATCTTGAACTGGATTGACCACAAAAGTTAATCAGCTGTAGATATACACCCAACAAAGACTTTCTGAAAGTTTCAATAAAATCAATCTTGTCCCAGAGATATTTCAAAATAGGCAAACAGGTCTGACTCCAACGGTTGATGTCTAAACGTTGAATAAAGATTTCACCTATTGTGTAAGGCTCAGAGGAATGGTGTTCAACACTGCTCGCCATGGCCACCTTTCTGCGTATTTTTTTGGTTTTTTGCTCCATCACACCTGATTAAATGGCTGAATTACCTGTTCAGCGTGCCGTCAAGTTCTGCAAGAATCCGGTAATCACTCATTCAAATCTGGTGTATCGGAGCAGACACTAAGACATCCAGGACATTAGCCCCCACGCAACAGGACTGCACAGTGCTGGCTTAGAGTGTGATGCGATGCTTTCATTTATTTCAACACCAACTTTTTTTTATTATGTAAAATTGACAGAATTATAGTTGTTTTGTGTTTTCTAAGGTCAATTGGCTGTGGCAGAAATCTTGAATGGAATTGACTCCATCCATCCATCCATCCATCCATCCATCCATCCATCCATCCATCCATCCATCCATTCTCTATTGATTCTAAAAGTAATTAGTTGTTAATCCAACAAATATTTTTTGAGTATTTTGTGAAAATCCATCCAGTGGTTGATCAGTTAATTTGCAAGGAGAAAGACAAGGTTGACTCCAATGATTACACGGACACATAGACCTGTAGAAACTGCATCAAACACAACAAACAAAGCCCTTATGTTAGAAGGTCTCATCCTCAAACTCCACATTGTGTTCCAAAAATGCCATCTGAAAGAAGAGATTAATGCATAAAACATTAAGAAAGATAGGCTCACAAGGAATGGATACACACACACACACACACACACACACACACACACACACACACACGTCTTCATAGAAACGATCAAGAAAGCTTCTGTTCACACAAACATCATAGAGGCAGAATGGGAGAGAAATAAGAAGTTCCAGTCCTCCTTGTACAGATCTCACACACTTTTTTAATATATTCACACTGTATTTCTGCTTAATAAGTAACTGGTTTTCATTTGAGATTAGACTTGCATGAGTGTGCTCAATGTGTGTGAAACGTGTCAGTATGCAGTCTCGAGCTTGCTGCACGGAGACGACTGCCGCTTGCTTTACGAGAGTTGAATGTCCAATGTAAGAAGAATCTGGCTGGCTTGGCACAAATCTGCCATTAGTTTATTGATCAGCTGCAGCAGAGGGGAGTAAAACACACACTTGACACTCTGATGATCCAAAAGGGGTGAGAGTGACACTTGTGTTTGCTTACAGGCTTTCCTACAGTGCTCTTTTTTCCCCTCTACGCTTGACTGTCTTTGCAGCAACTTGCCACGTGGTTCAAGAATCCATTTCTACATTTTTAGTTTAATCATTTTTAAATGAATCACAAATATTAAACACATGCATTCCTTTAATTTGTCATTTGCCTAAATTGACTCCTGTGCTTGCAAAATTGGTGACAACCAAGAGAGAATAGCTCTTTTCCTTTTTGGTGTGTTAGGGAGAAATGTGTTTGTAATGAGCCAGGGGGGCTGTTCTGGTTCTGTGTTAATGGGTCCACGTCTTCAGGGAGTCTTTATTGAAAGAGTAAATGCATCTGGTGCTGATTACTGTTATTGCGATGGTTCCTCTTAAAAACTCAACAAGTATGGCATGGAGGAGGATGTAGTTAGTTACTTAGTTAGTTAGTTAGTTAGTTAGTTAGTTAGTTAGTTAGTTAGTTAGTTAGTTAGTTAGTTTTCAACATCTGAAAATTAAATAAAAGAACAATACATTTAAAATTTTGAATAAATAAAAGAGAAAAAAGCAAATCAATCATTTAAATAAAACACAAGAGATCATTCTTCGAGGGAATCGATTTACAAACCGAAAAGGAATGGGATGAAGTAGAAAACTTATAGTGACTTACCCCTTTTTAATATTCACTGTAATAAATGTATTTAGTTTCCAATCAATTTTTACAAAAATTCACAAGTTTTTTCACTCTCTCACAAGCATGAGTCCCCATCTTTTAATGAGAGGTAAAAATAATTTCTTTGTTTTTTTCCCCCAAACTGTCTAAAATCTGGACATTCCCTGACCATCTCCTCTAAAACTATTCCATAATTTAATCCCACTAACTGAAATACAAAATGTTTTTTTTGTGTGTGTTCTAAATTTAAATTTCCCCTTCATAAATTACAAAAGGCCATATTTCAGAGTTAATGTAACCTTAAATAACAATATTTCACCCTGAGTATTGGCTTAAAGGCAGTTAGAGAAGGTGTGACCTCCAAACACTGCAAATACTTGAATACATGTCATTAAATGAATAAATATTTAATTAAACTGTGGTGTCTTTACTTTGTTTTATTTTTGATGACATTGTAAAACAGAATTATTCAACAAAAATGTAACAACAGATGGTTTAATGGTTTCATAAACCTTTAAACCATAGTTTCTTTTTTTATAGTGATTCATTCAGAAAGTTCTGCTTCACACGGTCCTTGGAGATCAACACATTCTCACTCCCAGCGCGTCAAAAACAAACGCTTGGTGAGCCACCCTCCGCCTCAGACCCCTGATGCCAAAAGTGCCCTTTTTCGTTACTTATGTGCGAAAAGGTTTTTTTCCCCTTTTCTTACTGCAGATCCTAATGCAATGTAAAACTGACGCAATGGGATGTCTGCAGCCGGGGCACCGAACATGCTCATTGTACCTCACCCTAACCTTGTCCTCTTGTTATTTAACCTTCCCCTCACTCCTATCCTAACCTTAACCATCTTGCTAGCTAACACGTTAGTGATGTGTCGGTCGCTCTGTGAACGGCGGGAGCCGCCTCGTCATTGGTCGGGTTTGGACCGAGGCAACGTGAGGGGAAGGTTTCAACTACCAAGGTGGACGTTAAAAGCAGAGGGTATTTGTAACCTCCCCCTCGCCAGATGGTATGTTCTAACGTTCCCCGTGGGCGGCAAATACGAAAATTCACAGTCAGAATGCATGGGAAACAGACGCTTGATCACAGTGAGAGTAACGTTTTAGGTAGCAAGAGGGTTACGGTTAGGATGAGGGAGAGGGGAAGGTTATAAATAGTGAAACGTTAAGGTTTAGGTGCGGTTAAATGAGCTGGTTCGGTGCCGCATCAGCGGATATCTCATCACGTCAGTTTTACGCTGCATTGGGATCTGCAGTTAGAAAAGGGAAAAACCCCTTTTCGCACATAAGTGACGAAAAAGGGCACTTTTGGCGTCTGGGGTCTGACGCAGAGGGTGGCTGACCAAGCGTTTGTTTTTGACGCGCAGGGAGTGAGAATGCATATATATATATATATATATATATATATATATATATATATATATATATATATATATCACACAAAAGGGCTGAAATGTCTCTTTAATCTGTGTAATGTTTGTCTTGGTGTTACAAGTCTTGTGCTGTCCCCCACCCTAAGAAACAGAAACGTTACACAGGAGATGCAATTTTCTGAAATGCACTTTAACTTTGTAATCTTCAGGCTGTGCCCTTCATCTCATTTTGTCTCCTGCCGGCTTGTCTTCAGTCTGCCAAACTCAAATCTCAAGTTTCTCAAGAATGTTTCTTTCATAAAAGAAATAAAAATAAAAGCGCACGTATGAATTAAAAATAGCCTTTTCCTGGACTCAAATCCTGTTTTGTCTTTTCCATTTGTGCACATCTGACTATAACCATGCCATATAGACTATAGGAAGTTGTTATTTACATTTTCCTTTTAAAGACAACTTAAAAGGTGTGCCCTTCTGCGGGGTGCCTAGTTTAGTTGTTTACAGGCTGTCCTTTTCATCTGGCCCCTCACTCTTCTTCCTCATCTGAGTTTAATAATCAGACAGGTCTGCTGAAGCTCCCATTGTCTGCCCACACTGTCTACGTGACTTCTATACAGATGAGAGCGGCGTGGCAATGTCAATGTCGCTCAGCTTTCTGGAGGTTGACCTTTTTCTCTGGATTAACAGGTTTTATGCTGGCAGCATTAATAAACAATTTCTTGGTTCCACAGTGGGGTTGTGAGCATCACTTTGCATATTAATAAGCATAATAAGCACCCACTTATAAACCTTGGCTCACCTGCTTTTAGGTTGTCTTCATTTATAAGCACTGCTGTTTTGCTTTTTTTAATTCTCACTTTTAGAGCTCTGTTTGTGAAGCACATTTTTATTATTTCACTGTTTTATAGTTTTGTTAATCATTGTTCATTAAACCTCCACACTTCATTTTTTTCATTTTATTTCTTACCATTTGTTCTGTTATCATCTAGGATGCATTTATTACACCCTGTCAGACTCTTTTCATTGTAAAAGTTGTTCCATTTAATTTTATTTATATTTTTTTATTTTGTTTCCCACAGAATCAATTGTTTCTGGTTTGCCGTGACTGTTCAGTATTTTTGTCCCTTTCTATTTGCTTTGCTGATTATGTAGGGCTGAGTACTTTTGGCCCTCACGCTGTCTGTGGCCAAGGTCAATTATGGCCTCCCCATTCAGAGTGTGGCCAATCACATGCTAAAGGAGCCACTGATGTGGAGCACCAGGCGAGGGGACATCGAGCGAGTAGAAAATCAACCGTTTGGTGCCTCAAAAATGATTCGATTTTCCACTGGTGTGAAAGTGTGTGCAGTTCTCAGTCTCCTCCTTTTTGTCCTTCTTCAGTGTCACCCCTATTTTCCCAAAATATTAGAATCTTTCATGTGTGCAAAGGTGGGAGGACTGTTTGAATTTAATAGTTTTATAGTCTACATTACAAGCCTTTATGTAGCAGCAAAATATTATTAAAGGATGTAAATAAGGCAAAAACAAGGATATGAAGAGGTAAAAAATGAAGTTGTAGAAAAAGTAGTTTTTGTCTTAGAAGGAAACACATTTGCCTCTGATCTGATGTTGTTTCTTTGCTTTTCTTCAAAAAAACGAGAACAGAAAAAACTCTAAAGTCAACAAATCTGTTTTAGAAGGGCTGCAAATTAGATTTAAAAGTGAAGCATTGTGCCGTTTTTACACATAAAGACCTGCTTGAAAGCTTTTAACGTTAAAGTCCCTTAGTCATCATCACACACTGATAAAATTACATTTCCGCATTTGACCCATCTCCGTGGGAAGCGGTTAGCTGCAGCTGTGGCTGCGCTCAGGAACTATTTGGCAGAGGTGTGGACTCAAGTCACATGACGTGGACTCGAGTCATTATTTTAATGACTTCTGACTTGACTCAGACTTGCATGTGTTGACTTGATGATGACTTGAGCATTTGATATTTTAGCACAAAAGTTGCACGACATGGACAAAAATCATAAATCATTCTTGGTTCTGGGTGTGATTTTGTGCTGCTAAATGCAGCAGCACTTTGTTTATAATCTATTTCAGTTGCACTTTCTGCTTGTTTGAGCAAATAAATGAAGCTTTAAGAAGATTTATTTCTGGACTTTATTTATTATCATTGTTATTAAATTGAAGTTGGAAAGGTGACTTGAATATGACTTGAAAATTCAAAGTGAAGGACTTGGACTTGACTTATTTTTGAACTGGGGGAATGATATTTGTGATATTTTAGGTTTTGTGTGAAAATAAGTTCAAGACTACAAATGCGCTTCACGAAAGTGACGTCATCGTACCAGACACGGAGAAACAGAGGGAAAAGGGCTGTAAGTTCAGCAAACTGCCCACAGTTGGAAAGAACCATCATAAATCTTGTCATTTGCTAAGTAGCAACTACTTAGTGGAGAGGAGAATAGCATTTTTAACCCGTTGACTTGCATTCATTTTTTCATTCTTCCGGGGACCCATGGTGCAGAAGTGACTTAGGCTCCCTATAACATTGTCTTTCAAATGATCTCCGCATGCTAGTGGACAATGAACAAACAGATGTACTCACCACAATGGATTTCAGTAAACGAGGCAGTCCGCTGTTGAGGAAGACAAAAATACACCCATTTTCTAAACAAAGGACTGAATCACACCTATCTGCTCCTGATTCTAATAAAGTTAAAATAGTCCAAAATTGATGTAAAAGCCACTTCAAATAAGCTGTCGCCATCTTGTTCCACTCTGTTACATCATCCTGCCCACCAGACGAATAGAGGAACTTGATTGGCCCACAAGGAGGATAGAGCACTGTGATTGGACTACAATGGTGGGCCAATTACAGTGCTCTATCCACTTTGTGGGCCAATCACAGTGATCATTCGGTTTAAAACACCTATAGAGAGCTTTGATTGGCCAGCCAGAATGCTGCCAGGTTCCAATAGAGCTCCGGGAGTTGACGTCACTTCTCCCGGCATGCAACAGTTCAAATCGAAACTGCGCCATCTTGGCAGTCAGAAGCCTGGGCTATTTGTTATTGTCAGAAAATTCAATCAGACAGGAAATATGGTAGATTCCTGTTGTGCCTCAGGATGCAGAACAGACGCGGACGACATAGGGAATGAGCCATCTACAGGATTCCCCGAGATCCGGAATGCCGCAAACGTTGGATCATTGTAATAAAACGCGCTAGTGACCGGGCTAAAATGATACTGTGGGATCCCGAGAGTAAAGGTTTTCGCTTATGCAGCGACCACTTCATATCAGGTACTTAAACCAACGTTTCCTCAGCTGTGCATGGTATTTATTTTAAATGCTTTTATTACGATTCTTAGTGGGCTTAAACTTATTTTGGCGTGGCTTTTTCTGTCTTATTACTCATAGCAACAAGTAAACATCACATAGAATGTTGCCTTGTGATTTTTGCGTGCTGCCGTTTACGTGTCTTATGATCAGAGCAATTAACCGGCTAAGCTGTATTTAATTTTCAAGCAATGGTTGATCAATTGTCAGATCACACATAACAAGCACTTTGGATTGCTATCATCTGTCTCACCGAGACAGATCTCAGACAGATCCTGAGACGCTCCTGCCTGACATATTTATTTTATTCAAGAAAAAAATCAGACTAGTGATTTCTCTTGGCGTTCAGTTTATACATTCAAACAGCACAGAACTCTATTTAAACTTCTTACATATAAATCTGTTATTTGTCCATCCATTTTCATCCGGTTATCTGGAGTCGGGTTACGGGGGCAGCAGCCTAAAGCCTGATTCATGCGTCAGCTCCAACAGGGAGAGACACGCACGCATGGACGGAGACATTTTGCCCTCATACTTCTCTGTCTCCTGGGGAGTGTTGCAAAGCAATTCCCCGCCAGGACAACAGAGGGCGTAGCGCTGTTCTGTGGTGTCCTGTCATGTATGCGGTCCAAGATAGTGTGTTTATATTGTGTTTTTTTGTATATTAGAGACTTTTTAACACGGACAAATTTGTCTCTCATTCTCCTCCACCTCTTCATGCGCTCGCCACCTCTAAACCCACGTTTCCTGTCATTTCTGTCCACAAATAAAAGTTTTGCTGTGTATCTTTTCACTCCTCCAGTCACGGGGGAATTAAACGTTCATATTTTTAGAGTTTTGTCGCGAGGTATTCAAGCTTCTCCGTGTTTGCCACCAGTTATTCTCGGCTCTCTTTATGTTTTTGAAGGTGCAATGGCGGCGGGGTAGACGACAACGGTGCCCTTACCATTCACAAGCTTACGTTCTCCGTCTCGATGGATGGATGCTTAGAAAAGAGAGCTTGACTCTGTACATCCTTGCGGGACTCTCCAGCAGGCCCGCAAGGACGGATAATGGCGTTGCGTGTCTCCGCACTGACGCAGACGCAGAAGCATGAATCAGGCTTTAGTCGAGGGGCCCAGACTTCCCTCTCCCCAACCACTTGGGCCAGCTCCTCTGGGAGAATCCCAAGGCGTTCCATGGCCAGGTCCCCTTGCTCATATCCAAGACAAGCCAGGACCCCAACCAAAACTCCTACATGCGTGCACACATTAAATGTGATCCTTTACCATCTTTATAAAGACACAAAGAGTTGTAAATTATAAATGGAGTTCTGATTATACTGTAGGGTGTGTTATTGGGAGTTTATAAATGTAATTTTTACAAATAAATTCTTGCTAACCTCCCAATCTCAGCAAAGACAAAATCTTGGGGACCCCCTGTAATTTTGTGGGGACCCCCTTTCTCGACCCTCAATTTGGGAATCCCTGATCTAGTTCACTAGGCTAACCTTTACCACTTTCCATGCTGTCTTTTCACCGTTATTTCCTTTAAATACATTTTAACTCACCAGATCTCCTGTCTTTTGTTATTTTAATCACTTTTGCTTTGCCTCATATTCATCTTCTTTCTCAGGTTTCCTGGGGTGATTTGGTAGCAATAAACCATAAAAGTGCAGTTTAAATACATTTTACAACAAATAATTGTTGCTGGTGACTGTTGCCCACAATTTTGTGTTTTATTTCTTTATGATTTGCTCAATATGAGGTATTTAATTTGGCTGTGACTGCTCAGACATTGGCTTGCTTTCATCCGTGTGATAAAATGAGGAGACATTACTTAAGGAAATGCTTTGTGGAAAGACAAAGAGCACAATAAAAGCATTCAACATGCCACTGACACACTTAAAATACAATCAGCAAACAATGCATCTGACGTCAGCTGCCTTCGCTCCGAGCTACAAATGCAGCTGATTACAGTGGCCGTCTCACTCTGCAAACAAACCACCTCCGCTCGTCCAGCCTCCATAAACACAAACGTATGTGAAGGCATTTGATTAGCTACAATTACAGCTTTGGCACCAGCTTACTTCTACTCAGGACTGTTTTATAGCTGGTACATAAGTAATGCTGTTCTGAACCTGGTCCGCCATTAAACTGATGTGCTCCTTTAGAGCTGCTGGACTAGCCTGGCAACACTCGATTAACGGTTCTGATCGTGGGGCGGGTTCTACAGTTGTCTTTCAAACGATCTCCACATGCTACTGGACAACGACCAATGTGAAGTACTCGTGGCAACAGATGTCGGTAAACGAGGTGGTCCGCTGTTGAAGAAGGTGAAAATACATCCTTTTTCTAAAAAAAGGGACTTAAATACATCTATCTACTCCTGAATTTTATGAAGTCTAAGTCCAAATAGTCTAAAATTGATGTAATAGCCATTTCCAACAAGCTGTCGCCATCTTGTTCCACTCCGTCGCATTATTTCGCCCACCAGACAAATAGAGGGCCCTGATTGGTCAACAAAGTGGATAGGGTGCTGTGATTGGCCCACCACTGTAGACCAATCACAGCGCTCTATTAAGTTTGAAACCCCTAAAGCAGAGCTGTTCAATTCCTTGCCTTGAGGGCCGGTATCCAGCACGTTTTAATTTTAACCCTGTTTCAACACACTTCATTTCAATCAGCACGTGATTAACAGGCTTCTGCAGAGCCTGATGAGCTGCTGCGCAGGTGACTCAACCACTGAATCTAGTGTGTCGAACTAGAGAAACCACTAAAACATGCGGGATACCAGCCCTCAAGGCCTGGAATTGAATAGCTCTGCCCTATAGAGAGCTGTGATTGGCCAGCCAGAATGCTGCAAGGGGCTGCAGAGGTTCCAATGGAGCGTTCCTAGACCAAACTTTGCAAAGCAAGAATTTGGTCTAGTTCACTAAGCTACTGCTGCACAGGATTTGACAACTTTTGTTTAAGTAATTGAAAACAGTTTGTGAAGCCTAAAATAGTTTTGACATCTGCATAGCTCAGTTTCAATTAGAACACAAGTTATTTGGTTTCACAAATGATCCCTTTCACAGATTTGTTGTTGAAAGTTTAAAAAGAGTTTTATTTTTTTTATTTTTTTACATGAATGAAAACTCTCCCTTGGAAAAGCTGGACACTTACACTCATCCGCAAAACATGATCAAACAAACCATTCTGTTGCTTGTATTCACTCACAAACAACTATAAAGATGAAGTTAATTGGCAAAGGAAATAATATTTTAAACAAAATATATGAGACGTGGTCATGTAAGACTTAGATTTCAAAGGTCCAATGAAAAATCCACTTTTTAGAGCTTTTGACTGTGTTATATAGTTATCGCCTCATGAAAAACACACCAAGCAATTTTTGGCTTCACATTTGCATTTTTCCGTTTTAGCTGCAAATCCTAGCTTGTGTGTCTAGCGATTGCAGAAGCCTGGATGGTGGATGGTTGCATCATTAGGCCCCTCCCCTCCCCATCCAGGGAGTCTCGATTCTGGATCCCTCTTCCCCAGGACAGTAAACACTAACACCCAGCCTCTCTGTGTAGCTAGAGGACAGTTTAACCTTCACAGTTATGAAGAAGAGATTTATTTCTTTTCTAGTCTGCACTTTACACAATTGTTAGAACCCAAAACCCAAAAATGCATTTTTGTCTGCAAGAGGTACAGGATTCCTATCCAGTCTTCCTGCAGAAATGGTTCAATTTTATCTTCAGGAGCTCTCAAAAACTGAGCAAGAATGTGATCGTGATTTCACAGACTGTTAAACCACCGCCAGAGCGGAGAACGTGCTTTGATTGGCCACTAAAATATTTCAGCTCAGCTGGCAGCTCACGTATTGCGCACGCTGCCCTAATATACCCATCATTAGCTTCTAGTTTGAAGTGTGCCATCTAAAAATAAAGACAAGATGATGGCTTATCAAACAACAGGGGTCTCATGTCCGTCACCAACAAGTTCAAATGAGTCTCGGTCAGAATGTTTGCTTGCCGAGGTTGAAGAGAAGCGCTTTTTTAACACGGTAACATAGCAGGATACAATAAATCCTTATGGTTTGTAACGTTAGAGCAAATACTTGACTTACGTGTGCTAAAGGTAATGAAATCGCCATCGTTATTGTTGCGACAGTTATAAATACAAGTAACAAAAAGCTTACAGAGGCAATTTTGCCGCTTTGTCGTCCACCATGGCATGCAACTTATTGTTGACTATTTTGTTTGTCAACATCATCGTGACGAATCATCTAATCGTGGCGGCACAACTTGTGTGCATGCAACTAAATCACCACTGTGAACCATCAGTTCCTGCACAAAGTGCTTTGACTGTTTTCAGCTGGATCTGAGCGCGCTCCTCCTCTGGAGTTTTCTGACATGTCAGCTGTTGCTGTCGTTATGCATTATGCATCCATGCCATCTCAGAAATGTCCACAAGTCCTCAAGCAAGGATAGAGAGGACACTCTGAATACAGCCGGGTGCTTCTCCGGGATCATTAATGTCATCCAAGTTGTCTCTTTGCTTCTTCTTGCTCAGCTCCTCTGTCAGTTGAATACCATCTGGGGGGAAAAGCTCTGACAGGACTAATTCACCAAGAAGATAATTAGATGATAACCATTGCATTCTGTGTTCTGAGTCCAAATGCGCTCATGAATAACATCACATGCTGCTAAATGACACTTTAAAGAAATGTAAAACATGTTATTAAATGAATTAATTATGGATGTACTTTTTAGTAAGTTTAGTCACTTGATTCACTGACATTTTCTGACAAAATACTTAAAAATGTTACATTTGTGAAATTTGTAAGTCGAAAAGACTCCAACCCTCCTGACTTTAATGGCTGATGATATGTTTTCATCAACTGTGTTGTAGATTATTTAATCTCTTCTATTTAATGTATTTTGTCCTAAATATGTATAAATGTAAGATTTTGCTAGTAACAATTTGTTGTTTAAACTCATACTTAAATGTTTCCTTTAATTTAGATTTTCAGGCAAAGCAATATACAGTATCATTTTTCCACTCTGTTATATCACATTCTTTCGCTAAAATCAATTAAATTGATTTTTTTCTCATTAATGTACACAGCATCCCATATTGACAGAAAAGCACAGAATTTTATACATTTATGCAATTAATAAAAAAGAAAAACTGAAATATCACACAGTACTAAGTGTTCAGACCCTTAAAGTTAAAGTTAAAGTCCCATTAGTTGTCACACACACAGGTGTGTGTGCGAAATTTGTTCTCCGCATTTGACCCATCCCCTGGGGGAGCGGTGAGCTGCAGACACAGCTGCGCTCGGGAGCCATTTGGTGGTTTAACCCCCCAATCCAACCCCCTTAATGCTGAGTGTCAAGCAGGGAGGCACTGGGTCCCATTTTTTCAAAGTCTTTGGTATGACCCGACCAGGAATCGAACCCTGATCTCCCAGTCTCAGGGTGGACACTCTACCACTAGGCCACTGGCTTTGCTCAGTATTTAGTAGAAGCAACCAGTCGTCCTGTCCTTGCAGCTGGAAAATACCCCCACAGCATGATGCTGCCACCGCCATGCTTTACTGTTGGGACTGTATTGGTGCCTGATTTTCTCCACACTTAGAATTGAGACCAAAAAGTTTAATCTTGTTCTCTTCAGACCAGAGAAACTTATTTCTCACCATCTCGGGATCCTTCAGGTGTCTTTTAGCAAACTCCATGCTGACTTTCATGTGTCTTGCACTGAGGAGAGGCTTCCGACAGGCCACTCTGCCATAAAGCCCTGACTGGAGAATGCTGCAGTGATAAAACTTTCTCAATCTCACGATTGCATCTCTGGAGCTCAGCCACAGTGATATTTGGGTTCTTTATTACCTCTCTCACCAAGGCTTTTCTACCCCAGTAGCTCAGTCTGGCTGGGCAGCCTGCTCTAGGAAGGTTTCTGGGCATCCCAAACCCATTTAAGGATTATGGAGGCCACTGTGCTCTTAGGAACCTGAAGTGCAGCAGAGATGTTTTGAAACCTTGACCAGATCTGAGCCTTGCCACAATTCTGTCTTTGAGCCCCTCAGGCAGTTCCTTTGACCTCATGATTCTCATTCATCACATGCATCGTGAGCCTCTAAGGCAATTCTAGGTTGAAAGGTTTAGGGAGTGCTGAGCACCCAGAGAACTACCCAGCCAACAAGATACATTTCACAGTTTTGTACATTTTAACACAATTTCATTCCCATATTTGTGAAAGAAAATAAAATAGTTATTTTCGCAAATTAACTTAAGGTTTTACTAATTAAAAACCGTGTTTAAAAGATTAAAGATGCTCAGAGAGTGGAAAATTGGTTGGAACTGCCCTTTTCTATCCGAAAACAAGAAATTGGAACCAACTTCATCGTCACTGAAAGTATCAGTAATATTTTTAGATCTATTTATATTTTTGTTTTCTTAATTTTTCACTAATATTAACATCAAATTGGTCAAATTTAGTTATACATCCATTCATGTGTTATGGTAAAGCAAGGCTGTCTAAAAATTAGGTTATGTGTGGAGTAGTCCAATTTTTCTTTGTAAAAGTAAGAAGTGCCTTTAATAAAGATTTTAAAGGCACACTTGAGGGTTTTGGCTTGCTTTTAACACACACTATTGTCCATTTAGTAGAACCAAAAGCAAAAGGTATCTCCTTGCTGTGCGTTCATCTTTTAAATGCCTTAATCTAATAGCTGAAATGTCTCCAGCAGCCTTCATTGTTGTCTACAGGAGAGATTCATCATTAAATTAAACAAATCAGCTGTGTTCACGATCCAAAACATGCAGGGACCGTGCAGGAAGCAGACCCTAGTAAAGGGTCATTTTAGCACATCTTTGGTTCACGTGGTTCTGACTTCCATATACATCTCTTAGAAAACTATCCTCACAAATTGGAAAAATAGAGATACTCTTTGCATTAACCATTATAGAAATATTTTGTTAGATCATATTGCACTTGATACAGCCTCTGCTTCCACTTCAAGTTAATCCCTTTGGGCTCCTTTGATTGGTTCCATCACATAGCGGTGATGGGGGGGGGGGGGGGGGGGGGGGGGGGGGGGTCATTGATATTGTCCTGCAGGATGATGTGGGTGATGGGGTGGAGGGTCTGAGTTTGGAGTATCCGAATGTTCCCTGACCGTGGGTTCACTGGGGGGTATCTGGGGCTGGGGGGCTACTGCCCCCCTCTGGAGGTGCTTGGGCTGCCTCGGGGGTGGTCTTGGTGGCGGCCATCGGTTGCTGCCTGGCGGCTACATTGCCTCTGAGTAGGTCTAGGTGGGGGTCTGGGGGCTCGGGGTATTGGGGGTGGCCGGCCCCGTGTGGGGATCTGGGTGGGGCCTTGGGGATCGGGTCCTGACATGTATGCTGCCGGAAAGAAGGCGAGAACATGCGGCAGTGCCTGGTCCAAGCTCAGGGGCCTCGGGTAGACCTTGGCTCCTCTGCTGTCCCATCACAGGGGAGGGGAATGTCCAGGAGGGGGAAGCCCCAACCTTACCTGGATGTCCTATGTCTTATATATTCTGGAAGCTGTGCAAATGCAGGGATGGGAGTAGATATTCTGCTGGGGTGAGGCTGCGTTCGTTCCCTCAGACGCCGTGGAGATCTGCGATACTGCTGCTTTGGGCCCTGGCAAGATGGGCTGGGGTCTCCATGCCCTGGGTGGCATTTTGGCAACAGAGGTGCCTATTGGGGCCATTGGGGGAGCTGGCTCCCTGGAGGGCTTAAGTCCAACCAGCCATTCCTCCCCATCCCCAAACATTTTTCTCTTCCTGCTCCTTCACATCATCACACAATCATGCACATAGGACCTTGGGGGGTGGACAAGTCAGGGGGTGTCGGTATGGACCCCATTTCCGCATTCCTGTGGCAGCCTGCCCCCCAATTTTATTTGCACATTAGACATTTCCACCAACGACATTCCACACAAACACACACGTAGGGCCTTGGGAGTGAGCACATTAAACGGCATTTGGCAAAGGGATCTTTCAGCCTCATCCCAAGTGCCGGTGCCCAATTCCAATTTTAAACTGCACTTAGACACTGAGAGCTGTAGGGGGAAGAGGGGTGGTGTGGTGGCATCAGCTGGCATAGGCCAGACGATGCCTGCACTGCCCGCTCACCACAGCCACGAATACACCTCATCAACACGCACCAACACTGTATTGGAGCAGGCAGAGGGAGACTAGGGGTCGTAGGGGACTTAGTCTGTGTCTGTGTATGTGTGTGTTTGTGTGTGTGTGTGTGTGTGTGGGGGGGGGGGGTGCATTGTGGGCTTGGTTGGTTCGCTGGAGTTTTTGACAATTAAAATTGCACCCACATTTTTTAAGTTAAACGCATCTCTTTTAACACCGGTAGTTTCTGCATCTTGTTTCAGCCCTCTCCCCCCTCCCCCTGCGCAGCGGCAGCAAACTCACTGAAGCCCCTGCAGTCTCTCAGAGTTCCTGCTGCTCTAAACATCAAAATAAGTATTTCATTTTCTGTTCCTCACTTCTGATTACCTTCAATGGTGTCTGTTTTTTGCAACCACCAGGTACAAAAACTAACTTGTTTTTATTTGACTATTTTTCTGTCCTGTCTCTGTTTATTATCTTCCTTTATCCTCTCAATCCTATAGAAAAACTGCTACCTGGCTTCATATATATTCACCTTACGAGTTACCTTTGAACTGCAGTTCTAAAAGATCCACCGACCGCAAAAACTGCGGAGTGCACGCCGCGCACCAGCCGCACTGGTACGGTGTGTCACCGGAGGACAAAACAGGTGTTGTGCTCCGCTCCACAGCAGCGAAACGCATCAGGCACAAATAAAAGAAAAAACATAAAAGGAAATTAACCGACATGAACAATCGCGTTAAATTAGTTTTTGAAGTGGCGACACCTAATTTGATAATGTTACTGTGGCCGTGCTCAGGAAGCAGATGTCTGGAGCGCGTCAACGATCAGAGCTTTGCATGTGCATGCTGGTTAAGGTTAGGATGGGGGTGAGGGGAAGGTCAAATTGCAAGAGGGTAAAGGTCACAATTCGGTCAAATGTCCGTTTTACGGCGGGCGTCAGATACCGACGCTCTGGCACAGCGCGTCACCTCCAAACATGCTGGGGCTTGTCACCTGCTGTCTTTTCCGAAGACTGCATCTTGCCGGTCATTATCACGTGACAGCGACTAGTCTATGAAAGGCATTAAAAGTCACTACAGAGCAGTGAAGTCGACTAGTCGACTAGTTGATACAACTCCTAGTGGGAGGGCCTGTGAGCTTGCTGCTGATATCCCCCGGGGCTCTGCCGGCTGCTGGTTGTGGCCCCCTGGGGCAATCCTCTGCGCCTCTCGAGGGGGGCAGGGGCTTTTCTGGTCGCAGTCTCCCTGGGGTCCCTGTGCTCTGGGGCAGCTCCTGGATCTCTGAGACTTGGAGCTCCTTCCGTCTCCTACACATCTTTTGGGGGCAGATCTGTGGCCCCTCACACTCTCTATTGGACGCTCCTATAGATAAACCTTACATAAACAAGCACGTGTACACACACAGGTGCTCACATAGTGCTCTCATAAGTATGGACTTGGGCACGTTCAACACATGGCTTAAGGCTGTGGTTGGCTCTTAATGCACTGTGATTTATTATCGTGATTGTTCAGTAAAACAGTGTTGATTTTATATTTCTTCATCAGGTTGACGCAGTGATAGTTTGCTCCTGTTGTGTGTCCCTTTTCTTTTCTTTTTTTCTCCTTCTGCAGGTCTAGAAGCAGACTCTTGTTCATCATTGATTGTTTTTATTTGTAGACCCCACCCCCCAACCCCCATCTCTTTCTTTCTCTTTCACCTCTGTCTCCGTGTCCGGTTGGAATTACAAGCATTCAAAAAACAATAACGGTAAAGTTTTAAGTATCAGGCGTGACATTAAAAGCAGAAGCTTTGGTGCTCCACCTGAGAGTAAATCTGTAAGGCTTGTCACCAGCATTCAGACATTAATTCTGTTTGCTTCACAGCCAGACAGGACACGGGAAAAAATAAAAAAAATAAAAGATAACAGTAAAATTAAAATGCATTTTTGATTTTAAATCAAAAAGTTCTAGAAAGCCTCCTAGCAATTCCGGCAAAACATATAGTTGGCCTGTTGCTTGTGCCCTGGTGTCTGTGTGTAACTACAAGCTACAGGAAGTATGAGTCCATTGGTGAAACAAGATGGTCCCATGTCTGCCAAGAGCAGCATGAAACTTAACATTTCAGTGAAGATGATTACAGTCAGACAACGTTTATTCTACCTGGTGATTTTTATACTTACCAAAAGAATATCTGGTACAAACTTAGACTGATAGTCAATAGTTCTGGTGTCCTTTAAGCTCCAAATAAAGACATCTGACATGTTTTTATTTTTAGGTTTTCTGTCCTTTTATGTCACAGTAGCCCTTTTTACAAGACTCATTGTGTCGGCAAATTGGTGTAATATTACCACAAAGGTGTGTCTTATAAATGTGCCGTGCATGAATTTTGGTTCCGCCTCGCTTGTCTTATAAACAGTGATTACGCCTTGGCACAACAGAGGGAGGTGTCATGATGATGTGGGGAGTTCATGCCAAACAATGCAGCACTCCACGAGCTTCTCTTCGTTAGAGCTGAAGGTCAGATCACCAGAGACTGCACGGAGACTGTGGGGGACAGACACCATTAGGAGTGTCTTGTTAAAAAAAACTTAACGATAGCTGCTTCAATCGCAATAAAAAGTAAGTTATGCCCAGATAAATGGAAGTCCGCGACAGCGCAGAGACCGCCCCCATACCCATTTTATGCCACCATTGCCTAATCTTTTAGGACACATTTGCGGCACATTAGTGCCACAGGCTGACCCCTTATAAACAGCCGAAGGCTCCCTGATGCCGCCACGGCGTTGCAGCATTGTTTTGTAAAAACAACCTTCTAACCAAATGACCTTCATCGGTTTTGTTTTTGGCTAAACATTCTAACAAGCTGATTGTGTGTCTTTTCAGGAGCTCTTTACAGCAGAATGCAAGTTCAAAGAGTCTGTGTTCGAGAATTACTACGTGATCTACTCGTCCATGCTGTACAGACAACAGGAGTCAGGGCGAGCGTGGTTCCTAGGGCTCAACAAAGATGGACAAGCCATGAAAGGGAATCGAGTGAAAAAAACCAAACCAGCTGCTCACTTCCTGCCCAAGCCATTAGAAGGTAAGCTCGGCTTATCCTTAGATATTAATTGGACTCGCCCTTCCGAGAAAAAATAAATTAAAAGGAAGTATTACCTAAATTATGTTCTATATGTACCAGAGGTACATCTACTGCAAAGAAAATGTCCAATATTTTGCTGCTGGAAGGATACAGTATAGATGGAGGTGGGGGTGGGGGGGCAGATAAGTGCATAAAATGTTGATAGTCCTGCAGATGCCACCATCACTCTCATCAGCCACCAGCCTGATTGCTTCCCATCATTTTAAACAGGAGATCAAAGTGAAGTGTCCTATCAAGACAGTAATACAGCTGTGGTGGAGTGGCGTTAAAGTAGGGGATAGTGACACTTAGCTTTGGTTCTCATTTATTTTTGTGTATTGTAACTTAATCAAAAAATATTCTCCTTAAAATGTGCATTTTAGTGCACATTTGGCCATTCTAGGGAATTAATTTAAGAAAGAGCTAGGGCAGAGAAGATCCTCTTGCTAACAGCTTTCTCTTTGTCTCTGCTCTCTTTTCCTTCATACCTGACCCTCCAGTTGCCATGTACAGAGAGCCATCGTTGCACGATGTCGGAGAGACATTGCCCAAGGCGGCGGTACCTCCCAGTAAAAGCACAAGTGAGCCAGTGGTGATGAACGGAGGCAAACCTGTCAGCAAGCCTGACAAGCCGACCACATAGCCACACCTGATCTGTGTCCTGTGTGTGTTTGAATGGGGGGAGTGTGACGGAGGCAGGGCTTTTTTTCTCCAACTAGACTAAAGACTGTCTTTTTTCCCGTGGATCACATCCAGACGAGCCTCTCTTTACTATATCCTCCCACTCCTCCTCCTCCTTCCCTTCTCCAGCTTTCTCAGTGCAAACGGATGGATTCTGGGGTGGCTAAGCCTATCTATCCAGCACAGTAGGGGAAGAGGACCTCTGATCATGGAATGCCTTTAGATTTCTCTAAAAACTGTGAGAGTTCATGTGAAAAAAACATGTTTCACAGTGACGCTTGTGGTACTTTGCTTGATGAAACCTTCTTATCTACGATCACCCTGCTGCAGCAGATTCTGTGTACCTTCAGATCTATTTTCTATACTACAGTTCACCAGCTATGTTCTGGGATGGGGACTGTACAAATAGAGTAAATATCTGGACTATAGTGACCTATATTTTTTACAAGTACGTTCCCCTCACCTCCTCTTTCTATCTTTAGTCACAGCTTTTTCTTTATTTTATTTTTTTTGGTCCAAGAATCCGTAAAAGATAAAAGTCATTTTGCCACGAAGTTGTATGATTTTCTAAAAAAAAACACACATCAACACAGATGGGCCATAAAAAACAAACATGTATCCATCTGAAGCAGTACAAATTAACTTTTTGTCTGCAACATGTAAACCCCTAAAACCATCTGAGATGTTGCTTTTTTATGGCACCATAAAAACAAACTGGAGGCTGGTAGACAGCTCCTGTAATCATAGCTGATGAAGTGCTAATTACCGCCACTGCAATCAATGCACAGAGCTCCACACACACACACATACTCAAACACACACATTTTCTAAACAGATATGTGTGTGGGTGGGAGATTTCTGTGAGGAATGGTGTAGACATATCACTAACTGTGTCCCACCAGCAGTTCAGCCCGCCTTCTCTGGTAAATAAAGAAGCTGAAGTCTATTTTTCTTTAATCTTATTTCCGAGCGTGGGCTCTAGGAATCTCTCTAGGCCTTGTAGGCCTCTGTTCCTCACTCACTCACTCACTTCTGTGGACTTTGAGGCAAGGATTGTGGCTTTGACCTTGATGGTCTGAAACTGCAGGGATGGCAGTGACATCAACCTAAAGCAAAGCAAACTATGTGGCTGAAAGCCTGTAGGTGTCATTTATACCAGCTGCGTCCCTATTTGGTTTGGCAAACTGAAGCATGAACAATGTTGTTCTCCTTTTTCAGCCGTTATACCGGAGATGGCTTATAGCGTAACATTGTATAAAACTTAGGGAAATGACTTCTAAAGATCCTAACTTTTTAAACAAACAACGATTATTATTATTACTACTACTACTATGAGAGGACTTGTCTCCTAGCTCAGCATGCAGAGAGTCCAGTACTGATCATCTTGGCCTATCTTGTGCCTGTTTGGACCTTGATTCCCGGCATGCAAAAACAAGATCCCAGTCCCCACTGGGCCAAAGGTGCCTCACTCACCCAATAGATTCATGTAGAGGACACGTAGCATTTTTTGTTACAAAACAAAAACACAGTCAGATGCTTTCATTCTGAAACAACCAAAGTCTTTTCCATCTTTTTTTTTATCCACCAAATCTGAATCTCTCTCAGATTAAAATCATCAAAGCTTTCACTGTGATCACATTCATTCTGTTTGAAAGAATCCAACTCTCTCCTTGGATCTGCAAAGGTCTCGACTGATGTCACATTTCTGAGAGTACATTTAGCCCAAATGAATCGCATGCTTGTATTTTTGTACAGGGATTAAGGTTTGGGCACTGTTCTTCCCTCTGTGTGGGAAGAGGATCACGGACTGGAGCTTGAATGGGCATGTCGCAGGGTTTAACACCCTCACAACTAGTCTGAGAGTCATCCACTGCACTTTGTTTCCCATTCTTCATCACGACTGTTGTCCGATTATCATGTCTGGTGGATTTAATACATCTTGCTTTAATTCTTCACAGTTTGTTAGACAAAAACGTAACATGTTAATTAGAATGTTGCTGCAGATTGCTGCTAAAAGTGCAACTATGTAAAGAAACTGATACAGTGAATATAAATTAATGGTTTTATTTGGATTACATGCGTATTTTTTTTTATTTACCATCATTTCAACACCAATATTTGTCTGTAATAAAGCTGTTGATGGGATGACAGAAACACTCTTATCAGACAGTCATCCTCTACAAACTCTACATGCTGGGCTGGTTGCTGCTCCAGCCCTGCCGGTTCCTCCAAGGCTGGCTTTATTTTTGTCAGTGTGTAAATGTAGACATGTCATGTTAGACTTTCATTTCCTTTTCTCCTCATCTCTCTCGTGTACGGGTGTGTTGTTGCTTCTAAATCTCTAATCGCTTGTTTAGCTTTATTCTCTCGTTTATTTTTTGATGAATATTTTAGAAATTATGTTGCTTCTGTTTCCATTTCATCTTATTTTATGCATATGTAAAATGTCCCATATGTTGCATGGGGAGAGGATGGCATTGACGAACTGCATGTCGTAGGCTGTGTCTATCGAGAACTGTTGGTGTGTACCGCTACTTTTACATATATGCAATGAGTTTGTCTACACTATACAGTTTGTGTTTGTTGTATTCACATATACAACATACTAAATAAAATATTTATATAAAGGTGTACTGTAATGTCAGTAACTTAATACTCAATGCAATATATGTGTGCAGTATATTACTGCGCCTGTCATGTTTGACGGGATGAAGACAAACAGAGGGAGGAGCTTGTTAAAGCACTGAAATGGCCAAAGTAGGAACAACAGTTAACATTTTCTTCATGTTACTGGTCTTCTGTTAAAGTGGTGGCTAAGCTCGTTCATGAGAGGCTCTCATCTCCTCGGTACCATCGTTTGAAGCGACACAAACATCTCTTGGTGCGCCACAAGTGAAATATGTATGCCCTTCTCTTTGTTTCTTCTACTTTTATCTTCTCACTGCTAGGACTGTGTAGATTGACATGTTTGGTTTTGATTTCTAACTGGAGGAGAATGAGCACTATTAAAAGGGTTTATTTTAAAAAATATATAAATATTATATACCATTGCAAGTATGCTCATTGGATTTATGTCATGTTATAACAAATTTGTAACCATGTATGATTAAGGTCTCTGCATTGTTTCCCATGCAAAATGTTGTGTCATGCGGCACATTTATTGTTTTATTATAAAAAAAAATAAAGAAAAATGAATACAAAGAATTGAAAGTGTGACCTTTTGCCTGAGCTTTAATGAACCTTTTTCAGAGCAATTTGGGGTGCAAACTGGAGTCGGTTTACTGCCAGTTTGGTAGCATTTTTGATTTTATGAAGTCAGACGTAAATGGAGTTTGTTCAAATGGTTTGGACCAATATTATTTTAAAGCGGGCCCACTCAATGAATCTGCTGATCTCTAGAATAAATTAATGCTTCATGAGTGGCTCTCTGTTGGAACAAAAGTTCTGATGCTTGTGATTAAGGAAGTAGAAGTTAGAGCATAGGGGAGCAGAAAACGGCAGAATTTGTAGTCTTATGCAACATCTGATATGAAAACATCTTGTCTGTAATTGGCTAGCAGCAGCACGACTCTTCTACTACCTCCATCTTGCTGTGCAACATTGATGTTTTATCTCCACAAATAACACAAGCCTGAAGAAGTTGTGCTGTGGAGTTGGTAACGCCAATGGTTAGCTTCTACTAGCTGAGATGTTATCTGCTGTTTCCTGGAAGCTAAATGAACAACAGCCTTCTGGTTCAAGCCAAAATGGATGAGTCAATAAATGCAAATTTTCAGTGAAGCATAAATCAGAGTGACTTTTTCTGACATGAGACATGCGACTTGAATTGACTTGCATCTGTTGACTTGATGATGATTTGAGCATCTATGATATGTTAGCACAAAAGTGGCACGACGTGGACAAAAATCATAAATCATTCTTGGTTCTGGGTTTGATCTTGTTCTGCTAAATGCAGCAGCACTTTGTTCATAATAAGGTTCAGTTGCACTTTCTGCTTGTTTCAGCAAACAAATGAAGCTTTAAGAAGCTTTATGTCTGGACTTTATTTATTATCATTGTCATTAAACTGAAGTTGGACAGATGACTTGATTGTGACTTGAAAATTCAAAGTTAAGGACTTGACTTGGACTTAGACTTGACTAGAAAGACTTGTGACTTGTGACTTGCAAAGCAGTGACTTGGTCACACCTCTGACTATAGGCTTTGTGAAGAACACGTGTTTTACCAGCTCTGTGTGTGTGTGTGTGTGTGTGTGTGTGTGTGTGTGTGTGTGTGTGTGTGTGTGTGTGTGTGTGTGTGTGTGTGTGTGTGTGTGTGTGTGTGTGTGTGTGTGTGTGTGTGTGTGTGCGTGTGTGTGATAACCAAGGTCAACATTTTCAGATGATAATGTCAGTTATTAAAAACAATTATCTTGTATAACAGCTTTCCCACAAAAAGACTAGTCTTTTTTTAGAACAGAGTGTTCCTGATTTTGTATACATATAATTTAATGCATTCATGTCAAGTACAAAAACTAGACAAAAATGGGTGATTAAAGAAGCCAAAGTCCACAGAAAAATATTGAAGTATCTTCAGAATGTCTGATAAAGACCACTTCAGACAAAATATCAAATATACAGCAACTAGTGGTGATTTACAACTTTTGCACGTGATGTTTTCTACTTTTTTCTTCCATGTTTTTTCATCTGAAATATTTCACCTTTCCCACAAAATAAAACAAGACATAAATGCTTACACACTGAAAAAGATGATTTCTTTCAGCAACAAATCCAGTTTTAATAAAGAAATGTTGTAACCAGTACAATAAAATAATGATGATGCAGATTTACATCCATGTTTGAGTCTTCTCTGGTTGTGACTGATATTGATGGAGGTCAAGGTCACTTGGGGACAGCAGGAATCTCCAGTTTCTAACCCCAGTGTCCTGTCCTCTTCAGTACTCGGCTCCCACCCAGATTTCACAAGCATTCCCAGTCCATCCATCCCAGCAGTCACAGTTGCCACAGTTGCACACGCCGTTCCCTGTGAGAAGATTTCAGAATGAAGAGTGTCAAAACAGTTGCACCCTCTAGCCTGGGGTGCAACGTTCTAACTGGAAGAATGGAAAGCAGCAGCTTTTGAGGTTCTTAAAGCCCGATTCCTGAACTTTGCGGATATATGCTCTCTGTCGCCCTCTCCAGGCTTGCTGCGTAACATCACTGTCGTAAAATCAAATCTCTCTGTCATGCATAAGAGGCATGTAGCTTTTTTCCAACTTGCTTGCCCAAACAAACAGATTAAGTTGCACTTCTGCATTGAATAAAGTTTTATCAGTACTGTATAACAACTTAATGCCCAAACAAACACAATAACCCCAGTGAAATCATTTATTATTTACCTATCCATTAGCAGCACGGCTAGGTCAGAGTCCGTAGTACACGACCTTTTTTCAAGAAGAGCTCTCCAGCGAGGAAAAGCTGGCCCAATATTAACTCAGGTCTTTGCTCTTGCTCTATCGCATTCTATTTTTCTTTTCCTAGATTCCTCCGATAAAGGATTTATAGCTTTCTTTGGTGGATCTCATTCCTCAAGTCTCTAAACCGTGGATCTACCACAGATATATATGTAAACGCCCCATGGACTAGCACTGCTGTAGTTGCTGGCCGCCCTTTTAGATGGGTCTCCATTCACCCCCAGAATTTCTACTAAGGGAGGTGCTATCCAACTAAAAAACAAATTTTATCCCAAACTCAGACACAGGTTGCTCACTCTGCATTGACTTTGGAGTTTTTTACAGTCTCTGCTTTGGAGAGTGAGACCCACCAGTAAAGCAATACGCAGTCAGTACTTCCGGTGGCGGATCAAAAACTGTATAGTGCGGTAAACAGACATGGGACCCCATAACACTATCACAGCCCCGAAAATGAACATAATCGATGATAGTATGCCACCAGAACTTTAAAAAAAAAAACGTAATTTGAGGTGTAAAAGTTACGGAATGGGGCTTTAAGTCTGGTCCTAAAGCAAGATTAAAATTAAATCCGAATATATATTTGCAACAGATACAGAGCTTAAAACCAGTCATCCTGAATTCCGTGAGGAAAAATCTGTCCTGGACTCAAACCAGTAGCCAAAAATCATCTTGTCATCCTGCCTGCCTCTTAGTTTTCATCAAACGAAGTACTGCTAGGGATCATTTAGTTTTCATCCATCCATTCTCTTCTGCTTATTTGGGGTCGGGTCAAGGGGCAGCAGCTTAAGCAGAAAGGCCCAGACTTCCCGCTCCCCAGCCACTTGGGCCAGCTTCTCTGGGGGAACCCAAAGGTTTTCCCTGGCCAGTTGAGAGACATAGTCCCTCCAGCGTGTCCTGGGTCTTCCCTCGAGTCTCCTCCCAGTTGGACGTGCTCGGAAAATGTCACCAAGGAGACGTCCAGGAGACATTCTAACTAGATGCTCGAGCAATCTGAACTGGCTCCTCTTGATGCGGAGAAGCAGCAGGTCTACCCCGAGCCCCTGCCGAATGACTGAGCTTCTCACCCTATTTCTAATGGAGAGCCCAGCCACCCTGTGGAGAAAACTCATTTTAGCCACTTGTATGTCATGTCAATGTCATTATTTTGGTTACTACCCACAGCATGTGACCATAGGTGAGGGTAGGAACGTAGATTGACCGGTAATTAAAAAGCTTTTCCCTTTGGCTCAGTGACAGATCGGTACAATGCCCGCATCACTGCAGACGCAGCACCACTCCACCTGTCGTTTTCCCGCCCCATCTTTCCCTCACTCGTGAACGAGACCCCGAGATACTTAAACTCCTCCACTTGTAGCAGGACCTCATCCCTGACAGTAGAAGGCATTCTACTCTTTTCCAAATAACTTTTTAGTTAGTAAATTTTTATCTGAGGTTTTTTTTTAACAAGTCTCCAAATCAGAGAACCAGTGCATATTTATTTTTGAACATGCTCAGTGCTTGGTGCAAATTTTAGAACATTCTTCCCACAAAGGACAAGAAATCAATCCAGCACAGAACCAGAATGCTTCACTGACTATGTTAATGATAGCATTGGATAAAAAATGTGCAAAAACATTCTTGCTTTTTCCTGAAATGTCTGCTGAAATGATCACGTCCGTTGCATGAAATGAACCAGCGAGCATCCGTAATTCGCTACATTTTCCACATCAGTCATCGGTCACATGTGTAATGAGAATTCACAGCTTTAACAGATCCATGAAATTCCAGGATGCAAAGTTCCTGAAAAACCTTCGTCTTTGTCTTCCTCCGCTTCTCCGGGTCTGGGTCGCGGGGGCAGCATCCCAACTAGGGAGCTCCAGACTGTCCTCTCCCCGGCCACCTCCACCAGCTCCTCCGGCAGGACCCCAAGGCGTTCCCGGACCAGATTGGAGATGTAACCTCTCCAACGTGTCCTGGGTCGACCCGGGGGCCTCCTGCCGGCGGGACATGCCCAAAACACCTCCCCAGGGAGGCGTCCAGGAGGCATCCTGACCAGATGCCCAAACCACCTCAACTGGCTCCTTTCTATCCGGAGGAGCAGCGGTTCTACTCCGAGTCCCTCCCGAATGTCCGAGCTCCTCACCCTATCTCTAAGGCTGAGCCCGGCCACCCTACGGAGGAAACTCATTTCGGCCGCTTGTATCCGCGATCTCGTTCTTTCGGTCATTACCCAAAGCTCATGACCATAGGTGAGGATTGGGACGTAGATCGACCGGTAAATCGAGAGCCTGGCTTTCTGGCTCAGCTCCCTCTTCACCACGACAGATCGGCTCAGCGTCCGCATCACTGCAGACGCCGAACCAATCCGCCTGTCGATCTCCCGATCCCTCCTACCCTCACTCGTGAACAAGACCCCGAGATGGAAAACCTGCTAAATAAACATTGTTTTTAATAAAAGTCATAATGGTATAAAGGAGCCTTCAACAATGTGATCAGATGAAACAAAGCTGTGAGTATTTTATTTTTAATCTAAGTGTTCAAATTACTGCCCCGAATGAACATCTCATGTAAAACATGAGTCCATTAAATTATTCGCAGACATATGGTTATTTTCAGATTCATACTCCAGTCAGTAATGGCAGTGGGGAACATTTAACAGATGTTGCTGCACATTTTCTTGATTTAAATCCTGTTTTATGACATTTTTGAGAACTACAGTGTTTCACATGGGTCCAGTGATGTTCATTTGAATCATATTAAAACTGAAATGAGGACAAGTAAAGTCGTGATGACAAACAGTCCACAAAACTTTGAGAAGCCCTGGGGCTAGATTTAACATTTTTAGTGAGCTTTTCATTATAAGTGAGAAAAATGCTGCTTATATCAATATTAAGCTTACATGTTATCCTATAATTTCACTCGAGTCTGCAGCTGTCCATGTTAGGAGGATAGTCACACATGTTATGTTTTACTTCATGAGGAAAAACACTTTTAAAGCATTAAAATAAAAAACAATAAAAAAATAAACAGTTTCCCAGATCAGGTTCAGGTTTGGTTTACTGCCTCCGTTACTGTTTTATGAGTAAATTCTCACTTTGAAAAAAACAAATTTTAAACCCTGCAGCTCTGGAGCCACATGGGACTCTAGCGCCCCTCTGAAGTGGCTCCTTGTAGTTTTGGCTCAAAGTGACATAAAGCTGAGTGATACTTAAACTGAGGGCAAGGGGCCGGTTACGGTCCATGCATGGCATTTCTGCAGCAAAATCAAAATGCTAAAAACATCATATGATGAGCTGCTTGTGTGAACTTAGATTGTATAATAGAAATTATAATAAATGTAATTTCTACTCAGATTCCTGTCTTATAATTGCCTAAATCTGCACACACACACAAACACATACACACACACACACACACACACACACACACAAACACACACACACACACACACACACACACACACACACACACACACACACACACACACACACACACACACACACACACACACACACACACACATTTTCCAAAGTAAATTTTAGTCTCCTGCTCTTTTTACCATCCAAAGCAACATTACACTATATTAAATCAACACATTCTCACACCCGAAAAGTTGAAAAATGGCGATGGGTGACCAAACGTATGTTTCCGACGCTTTGAGAGCCCCAGTGCGTTGGCACGCCCTAACCCGGGAAAACGGAGATTTCACCGGATTCTGATCTTTACCCTCTTGCTATTTAACCTTCCCCTCACCCCCATCCTAACCTCAACCCTCCAGCGCATGCAAAACTTTGTTTCTAGTTGTAATGTCCCTCTCAAACGTGGTTAACGGGAAGTTTCGAACGACAAACAGGGTTCATTTTAGGATGGGAGTGAGGGGAAGGTTATATAGCAAGAGGTTAGAGGTTATAAGTCGGTGAAATGTGTGTTTTACCGCGGGTGTTGGAAACAAACACTCAAGCGGCGCGCATCGCCTCCAGACACGATGGGGTTCCCAAGGCATCGGAAACAAATGCTTGGTCACCCTTCATCATTTTTCATTGCTTCGGGTGTGAGAATGTGTTGATTAAATAGACACAAATAGGCACAAATACCAAGCAGAAAACAACAGCTTGTGTTGAAGCCCATCTATTGGCTCTGCTGATACTTGCTAATGTGTGATTGGCCGTTCCTGTCACCTGTGTACTTGACAGTTCTGTATTCCTGGCATTGCATAAAAGAGCCTCTAGGCAGTATATTTTTTATACACAATTTTTTTTACACACACACACACACACACACACACACACACACACACACACACACACACACACACACACACACACACACACTTCTAAAGTCACCAGGATGAACCCTCCCACTGTCCTCATGGGCGACCCCGTCAGGAAAGTTGACCATTGAGCAGGATTGATGGTTGATCCCTTGAGGTCCACGTGGCAGGGGTGAGGAGTAACGAGATACGTTACAAAGCACATTTTAAAGCAAGCATTCAGTATTCTGTAACTAAATACATGCACAAAGTATTCTCCCCAACACTGCATACACGTGTACAGAGAGTAATGTGTCATTATAAACATTTTAAATCAATAAATCAACAGTTTTATTGCATTTTAAAGTTTTATGAAACATATTTTTTACTAAAAAGAAGGCAAAAATGCATTGTACCCTGTTAAAGATTGCTCCTAAACATCAACACCAAAAAAATGTAGTTGGAGACCAAAAACAAACCTAAAATTAGTAAGTAAAAACACCTAATTATATTTTACGTGAAACAGCCAGTGTTGGTTACTGGTTTAGGTAATATTTTAACACTATTTACGTGTAATTCATAAAGTTCGCTGTTGCTTTTTGTACAATGGATCATGTCAATAGTGTCAAAATAATAAACTGGTAGGATGTGTCTTTATGTGGAGCCGTTTTTGAGCTGCCCTGGCAAAAAAACAGCTTTTCTCCTATTTTATTTGTTTAAAATGTCTGATAGCATATGAAATGTGCCATTGGCCTCTCTGAGAGAGCACCATTAGGTCCCTCTCTTACGCAACCTCCTGTTAAGTAAAGTACGACCTGTTTTGCTGCTGAGGAGTTTGTTGATGTTCTCTCTCCAGAACAGGCTGTTTCAGCTCAACGACACCATGTTTCATTACCTGTGCAAATAAGGCCATCGTGTTTGTCACACTCTCGGTCGTCGCACTCGCAGTACTCTCCTGACACCCACCAATCTTTGGGAGAGCAAATGCATTTTCCACAGTGACAGGAGCCTGTGACAGAAAAAACTAGTAGTTAGCATCACGTTTTATCTTTTAAGCTGGCATTTGAACTGTGTGTCTTTGTACTTTGCCATAATGCCGCCCACTAGCGTTTCAATATTGTGTTTTTGTTTCAATAAATGCTTTTTTGTGTTATTTGCTGTTTTTCCCCTTTCTCAGAGATTAATCACGTCAGAATAGACAAAGACATTCCCAAGGGAAACAGCTGCCACCAGAATACTAATCCACCCACACAAAAGCCCCCCCATACGTTCTCACTATATGCGATGTCTAGTCAACCCACAACGTGACAACTGGAGAATGTTTTTTACTACAATAATGTAATGAAGCCAATTATCTGATCATTTGGGGAAAATACTGAAATGAAAGCATCCTTAGAATGAACCTGAAACATCCCAAGAATAAACGACCTGGATGTACGGCTGCTCCACCGCAGTTAAGGTCAGTTGCTAAACCCACATCCTTCTAAATTTTCCATCTGCACCCATCAGGGAATACAATTAAAATTCCCTTCGTAAACTGAATAATCATGCTAAGATTAAGCTTGGAAGTGCAGACTGACCAGAGTAAATGACTCATAACTATTTAACAGAGCGGGTGATGCAGACACAACAAAAATCTAAGTATAGAAAATTCCACTGAGATCAAATGCTTAACTTTTCATACTATTAATTATAATTAAATGTGTTGACATGCTGCAGTTAAAAAACTAAACCGTTTTCACACTATTACAGCTTTCTGAATCTTGCTTGAGGCACGATGAGCATTAGCTCACAGAAGACAGATGCCTTCTGTGATTGTAATGTTCTCTGCATGGCCCCACATCGTTCCCCTCGGGGACAAATAAAGTGTTTGTGAGGCGATCTGAAGAGTACGTCTATACAGAAAAGACATCATTAGGCAAAAGTCTATTGACCTACAACCGTAGCCCTGCTCTAAACTAGCTGCTCCATGAGATCAATGTAATCTGTATACATTTGGAAAAGTAGCTTTAAAAAAATACCTGTGAACAATAATATGGTAATTTTGTGCACATCCTGCATTTTGGAGTGTGCTCTTGGGTAAATGTAGCTATTATACAAATTATTGCTTTGTGATTTCTTTCCAATTGAAGCAGCTTCAAAGCAATAAATAACTTATGATTATTTATTTGAAAGATTTGTTAAATATAGAAAACAATCAAAAAATAAAATTTTGTGAAGAAAAAAATAATTTCATTGAACATTGACTTTCTGAATTTGGAACTAATGCTTAATTAGATAACAAAAACTAAACTAAAATATTTAAATGAGCTTGTTGTATTTACAGGAGATTTTGATGTGGAGGTCCTTCAGCTCAAAGCACTGTTACAAGATCATCCATTTGCTGTGGGAGTTCAAATAAGATTCATCTTTACCTTTTTCAATTTAAGTGATTAATTTAAAATATCCTTATTAAAATTTGCTGCCACTGCTAACTGATGATAGCAAATACAAAAATGTTTTTCATTTGGTTTTATAAATACTGGGCTAATACATGATGCAGCTGAGGGTTGTCCACAGCATAGTGCTAACAGACAAAGGTGGTGAAAGTACATCTCCACATTTGACCCATCCCCGTGACGAGCGGTAAGCTGCAGCTGAGGCCAATGCAACCCCTCAAAGTTGAGTGTCAAGCCAGGAGGCAGAATAGGTCCCATTTTTAAAGTCTTTGGTAAGGCCTGACTGGACTTAAACGCTGATCTCTGAGTCCCAGGGTAGACTCTCATAGGCTACCGAGAAGGTGATCTGACTGAAACAGTGAAATTTTTATACCTTCTCAGCAGAATATGAGCATTAATTGAAAATGTTGACGTGGAAAGTAATGCTTGATGTTCATCATTTCATTAAGGGCTTAAAGTGTCTTGAAACATGGCTTTTTTTCATTGGACGGCAACAGGATCAGTACAGCATCATTACTTGATCTCAATAATAAACCTTTTTGCCATTTATTTCAACACAAACTCCTTGCTCAGCTGGATGAAAGATCCCTTTCATCAGGAGCTGGAAGCGGACTCACGGATACCAACCACCAATGAAAACATTAAACATCATGTTTAAAATCTCAGTCTGTTTGACTTTTACTGTAAGGCAATATAACCCTGAGTGTAAATAAGAGATTACACTAGCCGTGGGGTATGGTGAGGTCATTGTCTCTAATCTTATTAAACACAGTTTCAACCATTGTTTAAGAACATTGCTGGCTCTTTCTTGTATTGTCTCCAGGTCACATTTCTGGATCCAGGTTGTGTGTAACTCCCAATTGCAGCAGTGTTAAATGATGATCTAAACTCGAAAGAGAGCATTTATAAGCTATAACTGTTGTTTGAAACAGTGTTTATAAAATGCACATCTGTTTTTAAGATTAACAAAGAAATAACGGTATCCCTGCACTATGATCCTATCAGGAACTGTTGATTAATGTACTTAATGTTTGCTGTCTGCAAGTCTGTGCTGATAAACAAAGATTAAAAAATAAATAAATAGCCAAATCTTTCAGATCCAAATAGGGGACAAAAAAAAAACATCTTAGATCAGAATATTTGAGAGTGATATTGAAATTCAAACATCAATCTTTCTGGAGCAACACTGAAATAGACATTATCTTTATCTACTTTATATGTTATTTACCTTTTCCACTGCAGAGGACTCCATCATCTGACTCACAAACCTCCTTGCTCAGAGCATCGCTCATGTTGCAGGACCTGGGGAACTGGCACAGCTTCCCAAACCAGCCTTCCTCACAGATGCATCGCCCACATGAACAGTAGCCGTGACCTGGCAGTGGAGGGCAGAAGGCCTTCATTTAAAAAGAGACAGAATATGGTGCAAGGCCATGAGAAAACACAGCAAACTGGAAAAGAAATAAATCTGCATGAAGTCAAGTAAAGTAAAATACCACGACAGAGAGGAAAAAAGACGGCCATAAAGCACATAAGTACAAAGAGTTGGCAGCGCAGACATCACACTTTGACACTAATAGGCAGTAGAGGGAGGAAGAGCTATGAGACAGACGCAGTGAGCTTATTGTATTTCCCCTGGAGACATGAAAGGAACTGTCATCACTGGGGTTGTCCTGTCGTTAATAAATCTCCAGCGCTTCAGACGGAGAGGAAAAAAAGAAGAAAGATTGGAAACTGAAGGCAAAAACACAAACACTATTTAGAAAAAACAAGGGGTCTAAAAGGTGGAAATAGGCAGCTGGTTCTTTAATCGCTGTTCTCATTACTGTCCTTTTGACAAGATCTTTAAAAATGCATTAGCTCTTGAATGTCAAAGTGGATTTTTGAACTTTACATGATAGGGAATTGTATTATTATATTATTCTTTAATGAAATGTGACACAAACTCATAATCTGAGGCTCACAAATACATCAAATCTAGTTTCAACACTAAGAATTTTCTATACTTGGAGTCCAAAGGATTCGCTGGGCCAATCTCTCCAGAGAGGGGTGCAACACAAACATTGAGTTAAATTAAGAAGCATAAAAACACATCTACTTTGGAATTGGAAATAATATTTTGCTATGATGGAGAGTGCAACCAACAAATGGTGAACTTTACAGGTCTATAAATCCCATTTCCCCACCTTCCCCCACCACTTGTGGAAAGTTCAGCAAAGTCCATCTTGCTTCATACAGTCATAAATCTGGGCATAAAATGTAGACTGTTAGAAAATACCTACAGAAAATTTGTATAAGTACCTCATACAAAATTATACATTTAATTATTTTGTATTCATAAAGTGTAACAAAATCTGTTATGTTCTGTGTCCCTCTGGTCCCCAGACCCCTCCTGTTCTCACTCCAGGTTCTCCCCTTGTGTCTCGTTATGATCCCCAGCTCTCTCTAGGCTTCCCTCATGTTTCCCCCCAGTCACTCCCTGGCAGTTCCTATTTGATTTTGTATTAGTCCTCCTCTAGTTATTAGTTGTTTATATATGCCCTTAGTCTTTAGGTTTAGTTATTCAGTGTTTTATAGGTTAATGTTTATCTTCCCTCCTGCTTAATCAATCAGTCAATCAGTCAATCAATCAATCAATCAATCAATCAATCAATACTTTATTAATCCCAGAGGGAAATTAGAGTTTCAGTACACACAATTCAGAGATCAGACATACATGGGCAAGACACATGACAAGAATTGGTGACTGTGGTCATTCACAACCCGAGTCGCGCTACCTTAATAGAGATAAGAGGGTTACATGAGGATTGGTTCAGGTGGAGGGAAAAAAAGGCACTTCAGAGTTACCCTCCACCGGAAGGGCAGCTTTGCTCTGCAAAAAAACACCTCAACAGATATGCAACAGACTTCAGACAACACAACATAACATGAGACTCCAATAGGAAAGCAGGAAGGGGGCTGGGATCCCAGTGAGAGCAGCCATCTACGGCACTCATCTACTGTAAGGTCACAGGTGGGAGGGAGATCTTGGGAGAAGCAAAGAGCACATCGACTCCTCCAGTTGATGACCTCGCCAGGCTGAAGTCCACCAATCCGAAGGCGGGGGTTCACAGCATATGTCTGAATTCCTTCGTGGGGGTTTTAGTTGCTTGCAGCTCAAGGCTACCAGGGCGTCAGATTCAGATAACAAGAATTTGTTTGGGTCAGGCTGAGATAATTTTCCTCTCTGCCTTCAGTCTTTAAACGGATTATTTCCAGTCCTTCAGTGAAGTCAATTATGGGTTTTAAGCTTGTCAATACCGTCTGGTGACTCTCTCCGAGATGACATCCATTTTGCGCACTAATACCAGTATCACAGCTAGATCATTGTCCAGCTTACGATTCACCTCGAGTAACGTCCCAGTCTGAGAAGTCTCTATACGGACAGTGCTTTCCATGGGTGTGGGTCGCCCTCCAATCGCTCCCGTCCTCCCAAATTTCCAGAAAACCAGATATCCTCCCACTCCAATCAGGAGAAATCCAGTGATCATCAGACCAAATATCCACACGTCTTCGATGTCCTCAATGTAACAGCTGGGAGAGGCATATGATCTTCCACTCCTTCCAGGAATCCAACATATATCCCACTGGGTGTGTCCACTGTGGACATGTGGGAGCCCCCTGCTCCGTTCTCATTGTTGAAAAAATCTTATCGATCGCATTGAATGAATGAAGAAAGCTACACCTTACTCTGCTGACAATCAACTAAACTCTGCAGTATTGATGCTTGTTCACCTTTAAATTTTATTTATTTTATTTATTTATTTATTTATTTAGGAAGTGGGTCAATACATATTAATGAACATTTCAATAAATGTAAATATGCCAGATTATAGCCTTGGGCTAATTTCCATCTGCAGACCCTCCGGCAGGTTGATGTTAGACACAAAGTAGTGTAAACATACAGAGATAGTATTTACAAGTCATGTGACAGAGACAAAAACTGTCATCCCATTATACAAACACAAACAAATGTCAAAGAAAGTGGACACAGAGAACAACATAGACAGCAATAACGGAAACACATCAATTGTATTGCACAAACCCCGATAGTGCATATGCCCTGACTGTCGTGAGATTACATTCACCCATTAAACTAGCAGTTGTTTCCCTTTTAATACTGTACCAACTCTTTTCCCGGACAAATATGAAATATAAATATTAGACATGATCACATGTTTGTGTGTCCCTCAGCCGCTGTTTTAAGCGACTCTTAAAGATGTTTAGACTGGTACTTTCCCTTACAGATAGTGGAAGACTATTCCAGAATGTCACTCCCTGGTATGACAGAGCAGTCTGTGAAAAGGTAGTCCGCCTGAATGTCAGTTCACAGTCACCTCTAGCAGTGGCTCGAGTCAGTCGAGACCCGACAACACTGCTAGACTTTTGTTTAATAAAATCACTCATTGGTGGTGGCGCCAGGCCATGTATAACTTTATATATTAAACAGGCCGATTTAAATAATTTAAAATTAGTAAAATTTAAAAACTTGTATTTATCTAAAATTTGACAGTGGTGATATGAGAGAGGTTTTTTATCTAATATTTTCAATGCTCTTTTGTAGCATACTTCAATTGGCCCAATAGCAGCCGAGCTCGTATAGGACAAACTGGTAATACAATATTCAATATGAGCCAGTATCATAGAATGCAGGAATGTAATCGCTGCCGTGTGTGTTAATGACGATCGGATATATCTAAAGTTCCGTATATTAACATTAACAGTTTTCACTACTTTACTAATATGTTTTTTAAAAGTTAATTTAGAGTCTAATCGCACTCCCAAATACTTAAACTCCTCAACATTAATTAATTCATGTGCACCCAAGCTCAAATGAGATTTTATGTATCCATTCAAAGAAAACCCTTGTTGTGTTTATGTTTAATCTTTAGCAAGATGTCTCTGCGGTTCATGACACATCTTAAGTGTGACATTGCGTGTTTTTTTGGTTGTTTTTTAACACAGGTAAGTGCCGTTTTAACTATTTTGCTGACCGTTTCGACAGCAAAAAATAAAAAAATAAAGGTAAAACAACACTTTCCTGTTCCTAGTTTTAACTGGATTCTTTGAAAAATATCTTCCTCTTCTTTCTAAAGAGTGCTTTGTTCACGTTGCAGTGCTGTTGAAATATCTGAAGCCATGTCTGAGGTTGCAAAATCTTACAAAAACTTTCATCCATTTAAAATATTCCCTGCAAGGAATATCTATTTTTCTTGCAGAAATGAACATAGTCTTTTAACAATTGCTGAACATCGAAGCTGTAGTTTAATGCAATGTATCTGTGTTTTCTTACCACAGAACCCCTAAATGTTAAGTCAGGTACATGTAATTGAGATTCCCACCAGACTTTGTGTCGTGACTGTGTGTTAGAGGTGGTTGTGCTGGTGGGAGGTTATAGATGAAAGCAAGGCAGCCTCCACCTGAAATGAAGAGGAGTGTCAGCCATGGAAGACCATGCACGACTGCCTCAATCAGTCAGTGTGGGAGAGCGGTTAATTGCTTTGAAGGTTCGACAACCCATAGCTCTCATTCAATTAGTTTTAACCTGTCTTTCACAGAGCGTGCATTGTGCTTTAGCGTTTTAGGGACAGGCTGTGAAAGCGAGGTAATTTTGAAAATGGTGACTACAAAGCTTATGTACTGGAAGAAAAGAGAATATGTCGGTGGATGAAGGGATGAACAAACGGATGGATTGGTTAATTTCTCACAGTATCTCATTGAAGAAATGCTCATAAAAGGGTTCACGAAAACTGCAAGTTCAGACCTTCTCTGGATCTTCTCTGCACGAAGTTTACATGATCTTCATTCGCAGACATGCAGAGTTAAAGGTGTGGCGGAGGATGATTCTGAATTTAAGGAAAGAACCACACTCTCCACGTTTAGATAAAACGTGCATGAGAGAGAACATCTCCTCATGCATGCTTTATACCTGCCGGCCTTGTAGAACACACTCACTCAAGAAAAGAAGATTTTTTTAACAATGTCATATTTATATGTATGCAGTTCAGTTTTTATTCAAATGTTTTGCTTTTTATTGTACGTATTTCTTCTTCCACCCATATTGGACTACTGCTGTCTGTCTACCTCTGCACCTAATTCCTATTCTGATTTGTCTATGCTTCTGAAGCATATGATCACCCATCCCCCGCCCCGACCCCCCCCCCCGAGATCAATAAAGTACTTCTATTGGGATGAACTTCTCTGCTAATAACCACTAGGTTCATTCTCTGATCAGAATCAAACAATCCTTCCCTAGAAAGTTAGAATATAGTCGTAGATAACTTCTAGCAGTAATCTGAAATGCATTTCTGTGAATAGCATGCCAAACTTCAGCTTACCTGTCGAGCAGGAAACCTGCGACAGAGGCGTCTGTGAGGAGCCCAACCTTCGCTTTCAGTGCACGCCATCGTAGAAAAGAGTCTCCTAAAAAAGACTCTGGTCTTATTTTTCATTTCAGAGGCCTTCCACTTTTTGTCATAGACTTCAAAACACTTTTTCTTTTGCGACTCAGCCATTTTCTAAAGAACCCGGCGAGAACGGCGAGGTAGAATGAATGGACGAAGGCTATCACTCTACACATAAACAGAATGGGCATGCACAGGAAGTGAAAACTACCCAGCAACAAACACGTACGACAACAGCATTGTGTGAAAGCTTCACCATTGACTGTTATGTGGAACAATGGTTCAGATGATCCACCGGAAGAAAGAGATTCACCACTAAACCTTCACTGTGTCTTGTTGTGGGCTCTGTCTAATAAAACAACACATTCTCACTCCCAGCGCATCAAAAACAAAAGCTTGGTCAGCCACCCTCCACGTCAGACCCCTGACGCCAATAGTGCCCTTTTTCGTTACTTATGTGCGAAAAGGGGTTTTTCCCTTTTCTAACTGCAGATCCCAATGCAGCGTAAAACTGACGTGATTACATATCCACTGATGCGGCACAGAACCAGCTCATTTAACCGCACCTAAACCTTAACGTTTTGCTATTTATAACCTTCCCCTCACCCTCATCCTAACCTTAACCCTCTTGCTACCTAAAACGTTACTCTCACTGTGATCAAGCGTCTGTTTACCATGCATTCTGACTGAATTTTCGTATTTGCCTCCCACGAGGAACGTTAGAATATACCATCTGGCGAGGGGGAGGTTACAAATACCCTCTGCTTTTAACCTCCACCTTGGTAGTTGAAACCTCCCCCTCGTGTTGGCTCGGTCCAAACCCGACCAATGACGAGGCGGCTCCCGCCGTTCACTTCATAGAGCCGGCTTTTAGAGCGACCGACGCATCACTAACGTGTTCGCTAGCAAGATGGTTAAGGTTAGGATAGGGGTGAGGGGAAGGTTAAATAAGAGGATAAGGTTAGGGTAAGGTACAATGAGCTTGTTTGGTGCCCTGGCTGTGGACATCCCATCACATCAGTGTAACGCTGCATTGGGATCTGCAGTCAGAAAGGGAAAAAACCCTTTTCGCACATAAGTAACGAAAAAGGGCACTTTTGGCTTCAAGGGTCTGAGGCGGAGGGTGGCTGACCAAGCGTTTGTTTTTGATGCGCTGGGAGTGAGAATGTGTTGCATAACATGTCCAAGATGAAACCCCAACCTGACAGTCTGAGATAGGTACTAGCTCTCTGCAACCTGGCACAGGACCTAAATGGCCTGTATTTGATATAACACCTTCTAGGGTTTCTACAACCCCACAAGGTGCTTTACAACACAGTCATTCATCCACACATACAATCACATGCTGGTGATAAGTAGCCACAGCTGCCCTGGGGCGCATTGACAGAGGTGAGGCTGCTGAACACTGGCGCCACCCATCCCTCCAACCACCACCAGCAGTCAAAGAGGGTTAAGTGTCTTGCCCAAGGACACATTGCCTGCAACAGATAGGGCTCAACCCTGCAACCCTTTGATTATGGGGCGGGGACTTAACCCTCCTGCCACCATCGTCCTAAATCAATTGGGTTCAGAAAATAAATGAATGCACATGTAATGAAAACAAAAAATGCATAATATGAATAAGCCTTTCTTTTCTGTCTCCAAAGCTACCATCAAGGATTAATCAATATACGTTGTACGCCAGTGCTAGCTTCTCTGCACTGGCTCCCAGTGTTTTCTCGGGCAGGATTTAAAATCCTCCTCCATGTTTTCAGGATGCTGCAGGGCAGTGCTCCCCCTTATCTTGCCAAACTTGCTGCAGCGGCGTGTCCTCACTCGAGCCCTTCGCTCTGCTGAGCAGGAGTTGCTGGAGGTCCCACGCTCTAAACTGAGATCAAGGGGGGCCTTCTCAGTAATGGCCCCTACACTCTGGAATGAGCTCCCTCTGGCAGTGAAGCAAGCTCCTTCTCCACAGGAGTTAGTCCCTCCTGAAAACTCACTTTTATCTTCTAGCTTTCCCTCAACATTGTTGACCCTGGCTTTTGTATTTTTACCTTTTGTACTGCATGGTTTTCAGTTACTTTTACTTGTACTTTTCTATTAATTTTTTTCATCAGTTTTACTCTTTTTATCCATTACGTGGTTTTTACCCTTTTTTTTATAATACATTGAACTTATATGGCGCTTTTTAGCACACTCAAAGATGCTTGCATGCACTCTCACTTTCACACACTGCTAGTGATGGTAAGCTACTTTGTAGCCACAGCCACCCTGAGGCGGTCTGTCAGAGGCAATCCATTACAGGAACCGCAGCTTTTGCTCTTCTATGGTATCTATATTCTTCACCTCCCAGGGAGAACATCAAAGTCCAGAGGCTAAGAAAATTGGACATTTTGGCTGCTCTAACCTCTTGTTTGTCATGTTTTGGGAAAACCCATCAGAGCTAAGGAAGGACTGAGCTGACTGACAAGCTTGTTATTGCAGAAGGACTGAATAATATTTGCTTGTCTATTCTCAGTAGTGTGCAGTAAGGCACACACATTCTGACAGCACAGTACCCTCATCATAAAGCTTTTCTTTTTGATCCCTCTCTTGCTGCTCTCGATGCCTTGTTTAGAATGTCTCTTCTCAAAACACCCACCAGCTTCCATAGGGCTGTGATTGTACCATTGTCAGCATCTCTGCATGTGAGTGTGTAAGTGGGGGGGTGCTGTGTGTGTTTGTGCCAGTAGATTTGTTGGTGTTTGGTGCTTGGACAGGCCCTCCCCAGAAGTCTCATAAGGATTGTCTGTGAATGGCTCAGAGAACAATTACAGCCAGCAATGTAGTTCCAGGGATCCTGCACACCAGTTTGAAAGTCACTGAAATACTGCAACAGCTACCCTAACCATCAAAACAGGTCATTTTCAGCTCTGGTCTACTAACTCATAACTAAGGAGGCCTATCCCAAACAACGTATCTGTCTCAGTTCTAATGTGAGTGATATCAGTACTGCCAATGGTTGCAATAGACACAAAATCTGTAAGTCAGTAATATAATACTGTCAGCAGTAGATGAACCCGCATTTACTTTAATGCCCGTAGCTGATATTAGCCAAAATGCTAAATCAAGGTCAGGGTTGAAAACGTCCATCTACTCTGCAACGTTCTTCAGCTCCTCCTGGATTGTTCTGAGGTGTAACCAGTCAAGAGTGTATCTGTAAACCATCTAGCAAGTTCAGGGTCTGCTAGAAGCTCTCCTACCAATGGGACATGCTTGGAATACCAACAGGGTAAGGCAACTGTAAAAGAGTAAATCACTGCAGCTGACTCATTTAAAAACAGAGAATAAGCGGCTCTACCCCAAGCTCCGAATCTTATATCTAAAGCCCTTTTGTCAAAACACACCATGCCAGCAAATCAGCGTAATACTAGCGCAACATTGTGTCTTATAAAATCGCTATGCAGGCATGGCGATGCAAGAATGTTGCAGCATTTGTTTCGACTCGCTTGGTAGTAGTGTTGCGGTATTTGTCTATCTTAAAAATGACAATTGTGCCTTGGCGCAACAGAGGGTGGTGTCATGAACACGTGGGGAGTTACTGCCCAGCTCCGGTCGGCAGCTATATTGAAAATGAAAAGAAAAACGGGCCGTAAGGTTCGCTTTTGTAAACAGAATCAGCTGGGATGATAATCCGGAGCAATGCAGCGCTCCTGGATCTTTTTCTGTTAGCTGGAGGTCAGATTACATGTTTTAGATTCAATAGCTCTAGTTTACACTCATGACAACTTTGAGGGGGGGGGGGGGGGGTTGTCACTCTTCTGTTTAAGTGTATTTAATGCCTAAAATTCTGAATAATTAATGAGCATCATACCCACATGACTGCAGAGCTAGCTCCAGGGAAAGGCCTCAGTCTGAGCCTCGGCCTCGCCTGAAAACTGTTACGTGATTTTCATCCTCTCAACTTAGACCAGTAGTTGTAGCGTTTGTGTATTCTTTTTTGGATATTATTTGCGCAATTGTTGGACAAAATGACTTGCTGTGGCATTAATTGCACTAATGGAGCGTCCAAGAAGCCTCCACTTCATTTTTTTTTTTGGGTAAGTAAAATTATATTTATGTATTCATGTCGATGATTTTAGGTCACTGCCGCTCTTGCACTAGCTGAGCTTAGATTTTAACATGTACCGTTTAACCATGAAATTTAAATGTAATAGGGTAAAACCCAGTGCATCTAACATAACTCTGCATTTTAGAAAATGGTAGAAATATGACATGTTGGTGAAGATGGGTTCCGACTATCGGTATGGTCCCCTCCCCTCAGCGGCAGCTCGGCGCATCTCTGACTCAGAAGCTCCGGTGTTGTGCACAGTTAACTTCAGTTGTAGCTAGGTAGCTACCTCCGTTAGTTTAGCTCCCACCTCCGCGTTAGCTTAGGGTTAGCTTGTAGGTACAGCGCTTCAGTTTGACGGGTGTCGTCATTTGATCCCAGCCTTACAGCCCCACCCTCAGCTCCACCTCTTTTCCCTTTTGTGGAATTGCCTGGGCTTGATGGAACCTGTGACACAGTCAAAATGGTGGTGGTGGGAACCTCCCATTTTGGCACAAAAACTTATGATTGGAGCCTATGGACACAAATTGTCCGGTATATATGTCAATGTAAAGAACACTGAAATGTGTGTGTGTGTGTGTGCGTGCGTGTGTGTGTGTGTGTGCGTGCGTGCGTGCGTGCGTGCGTGTGTGTGTGTGTGTGTGTGTGTGTGTGTGTGTGTGTGTGTGTGTGTGTGTGTGTTCAGTCTCACCTCCACAGACATCTCCAGTTATATCCTCACACTGACGATCATCACACTCACAGTTTTTCCCATAAACTCGACTGTCTGGTGGGTGGCAACTACAATGTCCACACAAGCATTGACCTGGAAAACAAAGAGGATTCCTTATGTCTGAGCAGTGTGTCGAAGGTGTTTTTTCTTTTCTTTCAAATTAAAATTTTCTGTTCCATCCACATTTTTCTAATTTTTGATTCTAATCACAGTTTCATAGGCTAGTTTTGAATACCTTCCACCTCTGAATGCAGAAATGTATTCGATGGCTTATTTAAAATGAGGCTGACAAAAAAAATCTAGCAAGAAAATCAGTTACTGTAATAAACACCTTCAGGGACAGCACAAATACACACACACACACACACACACACACACACACACACACACACCTCAAGGTGTTGCTATTCCTCTTCAATCAGCGAGCTCTCAGCAAAGAAGGCCACTCAGAAGGTTATTTAGTGAATGTGCTCGCTAACAGAGGAACTCATTAAAAAACATCACCTACACTTAACTAACATGAAAGTTATGCAGCACACCTGCTCTATGAACTATTCCACAGACTACTCAAGAGTAATATTCATAGTGTACAGCACACACAGACGATGTATGAGAAGCATTTTAAATGTTCATAAGACATTTATAATACAATCAATAGTATAATATAATAGATAAATGCCTTTTGAGTTATTGTCCACTGGAAGAAAAGCTGTCTTACTACTGTTAAATTAGAAGAGTGATGGACAAAAACAGCAGAAGGTGGAGTCTTTCTCATCAATATTCATAAAATGCCAGCATCTCGCTTCTGATTGGTTAACAGCAACACAACTCTTCCGCTGCCTCTGTTTGCTTTTCTTTCTTGGGTAAAATAATATATAATTCTGACACGTTATCTCCACCAATAAAACAAAGCTGAAAGTGTTCTGCCATTTTGTTTAGGTATCAATGCTAGTGATTAACTTCTTCTAGCCAAGATGTGGTCCGCTGACTCCTGGCTGCTAAATCAATAATAGCATTCTGAGGTTGCAAACCAAGATGGGTAAGTCCATTGATGCAAATTTACAGTGTGACATAGATTTGCGTGGCTTTTTCTGACCCAAGCAGTTCCTCGTCTATTTTTTATTGGCGGCTAATGCAGCCGATAAGGAACGGTGATTTTTTTTTAACCTTCAGCATGCACGTGAAACTCAGAGTGGCCAATCATATTTCAAAAAGAACAAATATTACATGATTTCTCAGTAAACATCCCAGTGTTTCTGCGGGGATTACACAATAACTGTCCATATGAAGTCGGGCGGACACTGTGTGACTTTTTCACCTTTTTTGAGCCGATGTTCCCTCCATTAGAGAATCTATAAAATCGGGGTGAGTTTTGCACTGAGCGTCATGTAGTATACAGGGGGTAACGAGAGGCGATTAACACCAAGGGACCAGCTACCGATCAGCAGTCGTGAGCTCGCACGGATTTCTGGCGTGTATGATATTTTGCTCGTCCCTCACGAGCGTATCACACTGTTGAAGCTGCGAAGTGAGTAGCTGCAATCCAGAAAGTACCAGAACTGCTCAGGGCACATGCGCAAACATGTACCAACACAACTCTGCAGCTATTTCCTTATTAACGCATGTCGGTCGTTTTTATTTATACGCTTCTGTTAACGCACACAATGTCAAGGCTTGTCAAGAAAGCATGTTTGCCATGTTTATCTCAAATTAAACTAATCACAAAACGTTGATATACTTTCTTTCTTTCCTTTTCCTCCTCCAACCTCCAAATCCCTTCAGCACTCCGGAAGGACAACAAACATCAATTACAGCACAAAAAAAGTCTTGTATGTTGTGTAAAAACTGCTTTTTTAGCCTTTTTTTAAATGTCCAACGTGTTTCTACCAGACGTACCGTGTGAGCAGTTGGGTCGCATCTGAGGAATGGGTTGTACGGTGTGAGGACATGACTCATGAGATTTGCTCTGCGAGGAAGTCGTACTGTTTGAGATGGAGCTGAACGCTATGAGTGAAAAAGTCTCAGTGTTCACCCAGCTTTACTCAAAGCATACTGTGTTTGCTGTTCTTTTTTTATCAATCAATCGATCAAAGATACTTTATTAATCCCAGAGGGAAATTAGAGTTTCAGTACACACAATTCAGAGATCAGACTTACATGGGCAAGACACATGACAAGAATTGGTGACTGTGGTCATTCGCAACCCTGAGTCGCGCTACCTTAATAGAGATAAGAGGGTTTACATGAGGATTGGTTCAGGTGGAGGGGAAAAAAAGGCACTTCAGAGGGCAACGTTGCTATGCAAAAAAAAAAAAAACACCTCAAACAGATATGCAACAGACTTCAGACAACACAACAAAATTGTCCACTAGGTGGGGTAGTGGGTTGGGACTATCCCCACTTCAGTTCCTGCATCCACGATAAGCAGCGCATGTCACCTCAGTGTGGATAGGGGGAGGAGCATTGAAGGTTGGAGGGTTGCAGTGACCCTGGAACATTTCAGCGGCCTTCCAGCAGTCCCGACCAGGCTGGGAAAGGAGACAGAGTTGAGTTGCCATAGCGACGGCACATTCCACATATCTTCTGAGGGGGGAGCTTTCGTTGTAGCCTTGCAGGCTCAAGGGCACCAGATTCCGATTAGAAATTGTTTCGGGGCCAGACAGAGATAATTTCCTCTCTGTCTTACAGTTTGTTGGTCCTCAACCTCTCAAAATCCCAATAATGGACATTAAACTATCCCAATCCGTGTTGATTTGTCCACTCTCTCCTTGATGGCATCCATCTGTGCCAATGAATGAATTTCGGCCAAAGTCCCAAGCTTACAATTCATCTCGACAATTGTGTGAGTCTGTGAATTCACAGCGCGGTGCAATCCATCTCTGAGCTCAAGGATCAGGCCAATATTCCTCGACAGTTTAAGGACCTAAACTAATTAAAAATTATCTTTGACAACAACTATTTAATATGTTTTCACCAATTCTGCTAATATTTACCTTCCCTGCAAACAGTCAACGCCACACAGAGTCCGTCGGTCCAGACCTCGTCTGTAGGACGTCCAAACTAAGTCGTTGCACAAAGTAGCAAAATTTGAAAGGTAAGACTTGGAGCTAATACATTTTAACATTTCCACCTTTGATTCAAAAGCTGCTTTTTAAATGTTTTACCAGGACAAAAAAAAAGAGTGTGGTAGACAGGAGTTGTGTTAGATTAAACATGATCAATGAAAACTGTGGTATAGCCCATGTGTCACTGGGCTGCTACTGTTAGTGATGGGTTGCAGACAAAAAAAATTGTAAAAAAATTAATAAATAAGTTAAATTTCATTTGTGGTGGCATTGAACATTTACATATATCAAAGGTGCAAAAATAATGACTTTTATGCAAGCGTGCACATTTTTTTGTTAATTTGTTTCACAGTTTCTTAATTATTTGTTGATTTGTACACAATTTACCCTGACTTCATTCACAGGTTGGTCTCCAACTGCCAAATTGAAAAGGGTTCAATTCCGTTTATTTATATAGCACCAAATCACAAGAGTGTCTCAAGGCACTTCACAAAGTAAACGTTTCAAATGAGTTCAGTTAAATATGCCAGTTAGTTAAAGGTTTCCTATGTGAGGAAACCCAGCCGATTGCATCAAGTTACTGATTTGTGTCAGAGACTTCACAGCAATCCTCATACTAAGCAAGCATGTAGCGACAGTGGAGAGGAAAACTCCCTTTTAACTGGAAGAAACCTCCAACAGAACCTGGGGCAGTATGAGCAGCCTTCCGCCCTGACTCACTGGGCGTTTGAAAGGGCAGACCAGACACACACACGCATGCACACATCAAGTATTTTGATAATAAATTCCTCTCATACGTGTTTTTCAACATGTCTTCATTTCAGGAGACATGACAACTCGTGCAAGGAAATTGATCATCTTTGAGATACTTACTGCTCTTTGTAATTTTTTATTTTTATTGCGCACATAACTTTGCAACAGGGGAAAAAAACTGAACATCATCTAAAACTAGCCTAGAAATCTAGACAGACGGTAGCCGAAGCAAAACTTTTTGCTCTCCATGTTGGTCTAGCCACGCTCAAATAGAGCCTCAGCAGGCCCGACCAGTCTTGTGACTTGCCAATCACAGCGCTCTGATGGTTTGGTGGGCGGGATGTCATTGCAACCGAGCAAAACAACAGAAATGGCGAAGGCTGGCTTGATTACCAATGAGAATATCGGCTGCATAGACTTTGTGTGTCTCTGCCAAGATGCATCAAAAAATGTCTGTGAGCATGTGTGTTTTTCAAAAGCTTTCTGTACAAATGAATGGGTTTAGAAGTTGAATGGCCTGAACTGAATGAAGTCTCAACGACAAAGACAAAAAGATCCCCCATTTGATCACATTCCTGATTTTGTGGCCCACACATTTCATGCCATTACTCACTCTTAGTGTTTTACCTGTTTGTGACCTTTTGGGGTATATTTTCTATTTATTGCTGCTAAATACAACCTAAGGTGTACCCATGTGTATTAGCCTAGCTTATTTTCCTGGTGAATCACTCCTTTCGAATTAATGGCAATAAATAGTACCAAAGGCAGTTTTACAGGACAGCTCCCAGACTGACAACGGCATCGGAAGTGATGCCCGTGTCACATGCTGACATGTTTTATGACCACACATTCAGAGGCACACACGGAAACACTTATGGTGATCTGTCTGACTGCTTCACACACAACATACAACCATCTGCTCAGGGGACTCAGTTACCTTAGTAACCAGTGATGTCACACCCTCCACATTTGTTGATTTTGTCAGTAGTCGTCAAAACGCCAACATCCAGAATATTTGAATAATTTGCAAGTGTTTGCAAGGACATTCTTTTATAACTGTATGAAACTTTCTTTTTAAACGTTCATATTAAAATGGAGAGACAAATGCTTAGACATGCACAGAAAAAACACAAGTAGGATTTTTATATACCTACTTTCTGCCACTTTTCCAAGGTCTGCCCAAGGAGTTTACAGATTCGGAAACCCAGACATATCAGTCCCTAGTGTTCTGCTCTTCCTGAATTATCCCAAGGTATCCCCAGGCAATAGAGGATATATCATTCTTCCAGCAAGCTCTGGGTCTGTGACAGGGTCTTCTTCCAGGTTTGCTCAGACAATCCCCAGAGGAAGGTGACCTGGAGACGTCCTAATCAGTTGCCTGAACCCTCCGGAGCTCTGCTCAGGTCTTCACAGATGGTGGAGCTTCTCATCTTATCCCTGAGGCTGAGCTCTTGAGCTCAGTCACAAACCAAACCTCATGACCATAGTTGAGAGTTGGAATTCAATTAACCAGTAATTCATGAGTTTGGCTTTGGCTCAGCACCTTCTTCACCGGACCAGAGCAGCAACCTAATTATTGCAAGGATGACTCCTGTTTGTTGCTTTATTGGAACATGACTCTTTTATGAAATTATCATTGATAATAAATCTTTTACAAAATTTTGCACGGGGAATTGTTATAAAAGATAGAATAAAATAGATAGCATACATTTTCCATATTGGTCTTGAGGCTGACCGAACTGTTATCTCACAGCCAGAAGCACCGTGAGCCGACAGGTAGGGCAGGCAATTGCTTGGAGCCTTCAGGCCACAAAGGGTCACCAGAGGGACAGCAAATTTCTATGTAAAAACTAACAGCATTGAGACAGTAAACAGCTGAGGAGCCTAAATAAGCAACACAGTGGTGCTACTTAACCCCCCCACCCCACCCCAAAAAAAAAAAAAAAACACGTATAGTCGCATGTGCATGGCTAACTAAAATCTCTCATATTGATTTAGGTCATGTTCATGCGGTATGACCATGACCTAAAGCTGATGTTTATACCACCCCTCTGTGATACAGTTAAAGCTGTGCTATTTCACACACAAAATACACCTGTCGTGTGTTTGAATGTTTACTTTTTTTGAACCTGCAGGAAATCCTTCTGTCCCGCCAAAATAAGCAACACAGTGTTGCTACTTTGATCCAGCGCTAGCTCCCCTCTCACAGTAAATATCTGTGAAACAATGTAATAAAAATGAACTTGTCATCTGTTGTATAATTGCTTTATATAAGTTATTGATCACTACTGTTTGTCAATCACACTTATCATGAGGATGTAATCAAGGGTAATCATGGTAGAGCCGAACATAATGTGATCATGAGGATGTAATCAAGGTAATCATGGTAGAGGTGTGCAGCTTTGCACGCACATCAGGGAATGTATAAGGAGCAGAGCAGGGCTCAGGGGGGTTAGAGCTGCTTGGAGGATTCTACCTGACGAGGTTCATGGATTACATGTGTTCAGTTCTTCACCTATCATGGATTACGTTTTCTAACTGGGGTGTTCAGCTCTCCACCCATAAGCAACGGTAAGAGAAATGTTTCGTTCATGATTGATAACTTGTATGAATGCCGGTTGAATAAAGCCTTGTTGTTCATCTGATATTCAAGTTGTGTTTCATTGTTTCTGGCGTCGACTTGACAACGATCCTGATTAAATAAATATAAAGTGTAAAAATAGACTTTGAGTCTTTTAAGGTAATTAAAATAAAATAAAACATTTTATTTTAGAACAAACAACAAACATCAAAGGGGTAACACCTTTTTTCTTTTTGTCAATATGAAAACAAAACTGAATAATCGTGCAACACAAAATGCAAAGGAACAATGATTGGGGCTTGATCATAAGTACTCTAAAAGCTATAGAAGAGTTTTCTTTTTTTTATTTTTTTATTTTTTTATTTATTTATTTTTTCTATAGAAGAAATTAATGTAATATCATCACAACCTTGCAGGTTTTTGTTCTATCGATAGCTTCTTCTGATGAACTTTGACATGATTTTACTGTAATCGTGCTTCTTGAAACACAGTGTGTATGAATGGAACTCCTACAAGGCCAACTGTATTAAATAAACATCCAAAATTAATTAAAATGTGTAAATAAGACCAGCATCAGTTTTAAGGTTAAATAGCACTGCAACAACGTCCACTGTCTTTATCTACATTTACCAAGGGCCACTCTGCAGAGAGCAGAGAGGAATCCCATGAATCAGCCAGAAGGATGTTGAAAGCAGGTGTTTCCTTAAGGAAATACCACAGAATAAAGAGTGTGCTATTCACAAGCGCCTTGTCTCCATCTCTCAGGAAGAAAGGCTCTGAAGCTGCTGTTTCAAATTTCAAGGCTTTCCGCTCAAGCTGCCATCCCTACCCGCCGCACTCATCCATGCCTAAATGATTTTCAACGTCTGTCTCCTTCTTTCTCTCTCTCTCTCTCTCTCTCTCTCTCTCTCTCTCTCTCTCTCTCTCACTCTCTCTCTCTCTCTCTCTCTCTCTCTCTCTCTCTCTCTCTCTCTCTCTGTCTCCTACTCACATACTGCCTACTGACTCTGCCTCTCCTTTCTCTCTTTACATCACCATAGCCATGAAATAAATTGATTTATCTGAAAATGTTTGGATTATTCAAACAAATTTTCACCCCCTGAAATTTAGCTTTTGGACATTTGCTCCCATAAATCCTCATTTCTTTATGCATCTAGGGCCATAATTGCTAATGTCTCCTCAATCTTTCACATTCAGACACTTGGTAGGAATAATAGAAGAGGAGTAGGATGAACGGCCATCAGTTATCACTAATTCATGATTTGCAGAGGATGTTTTCCTACATGCAATGTCAGGAAAAAGCAGGAGGTTAAATTCCCTTTGCACATTTACCATATTTATTCTTTGCCTTATCGTGCAGTTTGGTATGTACAGGAAAAGCCTCATTCAAGAGCGAGGGGGTAATGGAAATGCCACCTGAATAGTCTAAAAAAGGAAACATTCATGAATCCTATTAACTTCTCTATTGAGCAATTTAATGTTCCATTTTGTTGCAGCATTTGGAGATAATTTAGAGGTACAGCTGGTGGAATTAAAGTTAATTAACTTTCTCAGCACAAGTTAATCTTTGGTGTGTCCTAATGTGTGTGTGCATGTGTGTGTGTGAGCACGTTGGGTCTGCAGTTTTGTTATGGTGCTGAGGCTGTCACATTGAACGTTTGTTTCACTCAACAGTTAATTTATTAAAAAGACACTAAACTGGTTCTGTTATAGTCTGAACTTATAGTCAGTGCTCCACTGTTGTCCTGAGGTGGTGTTTACTTTAATAATCTTGTTATCTCCATGGTGGTGGCCTTGCCCCATGGTTTCAGGTTTCTGATTTAATCTGCAGCCTTGTGGTGGGATATCTATAGCTGCTATGCTAACACACAGCAGACAGCAACGTTGTCTTATTCAGAGCAAAGCTGCTGAACAGCTGCAGAGTCCCCACTGACCTCCTCCACAATCAAATGAAACATAAAATCAATGCCCCAAGTTAACTCCTGACAAATTCAGAAGCTGCAAGACCAAGCAGGGTGAGTCCTCGTGGTACCGCCCACCTGCAGTATACCTGCAGCTACAACATTATCTTGAATCACAAATTTTCAGTTTCCTGAACAAAAGAGCACTTGTGGTGTTTTTTTAAGCTGCATGAGCCGAATAACTCTGCTGCTTTAGATAAAATACAAGTTCAAAAAACAAGAGAAGACACCCTAGACACCTAGCCGGGAATCCCACAAAACAAAGATATTTTCTATGGATTGGCCATGCACACACAAGTGAAGATGTACACCACCAAAGAACAATTCGTTCAAAAACTCCAACCTGTGGAGATTTGAGGACTCATCCTTTGTCTGCATTTGCTTGTAGACGTAAATAATTGGGGTTTTATCGGTTTCGCTACATCACTGCCTGCATCCAAAAAGCTCTGCTGTCACACGTACAACGTATGTTTACACTTGCTTGTTTCTGCAATCTTGATTACTGCTGTTCAAAACCACAGGCAAGGGACAGAGTTAAGGGCAGTTATTGTCTGCTATCTAGTTATTCCACATCCAAGGAATGTTTTTGGGCAAAGATGCAGAAGATTTGGGGAACTACTGCCACCTACAGTCTTGGTCTAACTATAAATGTGCTTCACAATGCACAGTTGTTTTTGCTTAAAACAATGGGGTGCAGACCAGGGGCGGCGTTAGGCCCGGCTACTTGGGCTCAAGCCCCGAATGTTTTATGAAAAGACTAGTGTGTGTTACGTGTGTTTGTGTGTATGTGTGTGTGTGTGTGTGTGTGTGTGTGTGTGTGTGTGTGTGTGTGTGTGCGCGCGCAACTGCAACGTTAAACTCCCGCCCGCACCCGTAGCGTGCATGTCTACTCCTGCCCGCAACCGCAAAACTCGGAAAAATTATTACCTCAAAAATAAAGAGATGTATTGAGTTTGCGTCCTCTCTGGTCCTGGAGAAAACATGTCACAAACCGCGGCTCTTCCATCCATCTGATGCGGCTCTCTGTGCTTGTAAAATAATGAATGGATATTTAAATAAAATGCTTTATATTTTACTGAATTAATTTTATATCTGTAAGTCAATTCTATGTAAAGATTGTCTGCATAAACCTGAACAGGTCCAACCCAGTCTTACTGTGAGACCGAGTTGAGGGGTCACGCTTGTGCGTAATCATAGGCGCTGTCTGAGCTGAAGAGATTCTGGGATTCTCCTCCTGGAAGTGTCGCCACATTGGAGACAGGAACAAGCACTATTCAGCCAAAGTTTCATAATCAGGGAACATTTTCTAAGTGACAAGTCTCTCTGAGCGACAGGGTTTGGAAAACACTCGCTTCAGTGGGAGGAACCTTCCCGCATGCGCTCTGGTTCTGCGACGCGCTCCAAGCCAATCTCCACAACTTCAGCTCGCTGTGCACATATGCGCTGACAGCGAGCTGCGCTGAGCAGCTCAGATGTTCAGATGGGAATCTTTTCTTGGGTGATTTAGCTACATCTGCGATGTATGTAACAAATAAAATGTCAGTTCCTCTGCATGCGTCGGGATAATTCTTTCTATTCTTTCTCCATCAAAATAAACCATCAAATACGGGAACTGTCCAGTCAACACAAGCCCTGCTTTAGACTGTTTTGTTTTCTTGTGAAAATTGTTGGAAAGAGATAAAATTTAACTTGATTAACACCAGAGCCAGTGCGCCGTTATCTCCGTGACAGTGAATGAGGGAAAAACAAATTGATCGGATCCTGCACATCTTTTAACACATTGGTCAGGATTGACGCACTTTGTTTTCATTTAGTTGGTTAAGAAAAAAGTCGGGCTCGGGCTGGGCCAGAGAATCCTGAAAAACTTTTCGGGTCAGGTCGGGCTGGGGCTCCACCCCCTCGGGCCGGGCCGGACACGGGCTCAGATTTTAGGCCCGTGCAGGGCTCTACTGCCTTATATCTGCCCCCAGGCAAAACTGTTAGAGCCTCCCCTGCACAGTCACCAGCCTTCTATCAGCTACGTAAAAAAGAGTGACATTTGTTCATAACTTTTCTTCAAGTCATTCGTGTAATCTAAAATGTAAACAGTTTCTCCATTAACTGTTCAGCTGCTTGGATGATTGAGCCTGGACATCTACTATTTCTTCCCGATGTTTCTCTCTCATCAGATGCAAACTGACACCATGACCAGCAGCTTTTACAGCAAACATCGGCTAATAAACGGATCCGCTGATGATCAAATGCACCTGAGTTTAGATGTCACCCGCCTTTATTGCCAATAAAACAAAAAGAAGAAAAAAAATGGTGGGGATTAAGGAAACGGCCGGCCGAGCAGCATAAATAAAGACACCACAACGTTGTCTCTCTTTTGTTTGTTTTTTTGGTTTTTTTGCAGTCTAGCTAAACTACAGGACAAATCACGTTCTGTTTCAACTCATACGGCCAATTCGGTTTTTTTACGGTAAGGTTGGCAACCCTAAAAATTAACTGTCAGTAACATCACAGCACCCGGCCATGAGTAGAAACTCCGTATAATAAACAGTAAGATGAGTTATTGTAACTGACTTTAAAAAGTTAGCAAGCAGGACGATGACAATAAACTACACCTGAACTTGGCTTATATTTGACCCAAATAACTTCTTATCTGAAATTTGGTTCTGCCACTTGGACAGGCAGCCGGCTTGGGTTCCTCCTCCTCCTCCCTCTTTTCTTCTCCAACCTGTCGCTGGGTTGAGGCTCCATCCCTTCCTAAATTGATTTTACTTGAACCTTCACTACCAAACAACTGTGAGATTTTAACACATGTGCCAGCATCAGCCTGAAGGGCCAGTTTCTTTTTAGTCGAATTTTCTCCGCTCCTCCTTTCCGTTTTTTGTTCTCCATTTTGTTAAGCTCGTCTCTGTTTACTGAGACTCAAACAACTGGCGGGTGCATCAGACCTCTGGCTATTGGTCCAGCCCAGAGTGTATTATGACCAATTGGCCAATCCACCGACTTTTACGAGGCGTCGCGTGGGGCAGTGCGGACAAGTTGTCCGCAACAACTAGAGGCCAAAAAAAAAAAATCAGACACCGCCGGCCCATAAAAGATGAAAGGGTCGGCCCAGCGGGCAGTTGCCCGCTATGCCCTATGGTCAGTCCAGCGCTGCTCGCGACCCACGAGAGGCACATTCACCTGATCTGATGAAAGAAAAGAGCCTCAACCCTCCTTTCCACCAGACGTGAAAGCGGCATGTATGTAATAGCTGCATTTCACCCACAAGCTCCCTTCCAAGTTTCAGACATGAAATGGGATTAAAAATATTCCACGCTACCTGTCCCGCAAAGTCACTAAATCACAGGAGAATTTCAAAACAATGCGTGATTTCAGATGTCCTCAAAACAACAAGCAAGGATAAAGACAGCTGCATGTATCCCAAAAGCTCTGACTTATTTTCTGTTCTGTGTACATTGACTACAGGGATTTTACAGGAAATGACATACATTCATCTGCATGAGGCTTTTATTTAGAATTGTTCTGAGATGTTTTACACTGCTGTTTGACTTTCTGTCTGACCTGATCTGAACTGTGGAGTTGATATGTTTTGGAAGCATTGTGCGTAAAAGTTAACCAAGTATCAAGTACCAAGGCCCATCTCAAACCCCCCTTTTGTTTTTATCAAAGCTGCTGAAGAGAGATGTGTATTCTCAACTAGTAGCTTTTTTGAACACTCAGGAGGTCTGGGAGACTTACCAGTCAGGGTTCAGGGCTGGTCACAGTACTGAGACCACTCTCCTTATGGTCTTAACTGACACCTATTTGATAAGTGGGTGATGCAGTTGTCCTGTTGCTGTTAGATCTGTCTGCGGCCTTTGATACGGTTGATCATGACATTTTTCTGGACTGACTGCGGAGCTGGATGGGGATCTCGGCACTAGCCCTGGACAGGTTTCAATCATACCTTAAGGGCAGGAGTTTTTGTGTGAGGATGGGTGAGGCATCTTCTCCCTGGGTGGATCTGCAATGGGGTGTGCCGCAGGGATCTGTTCTGGCCCCCCTACTGTTTGCATTATGTCTCCTACCTTTGAGAAATTTACTCCGTCTACATAGTGTGAGATTCCATCTATGTGCTGACGACTGTCAGTTATATCTCCCTATTTGCCGTGGGACTAGTGCATCAGTTTCTCCTCTGCTGGACTGTTTAAATTATGTCACTTCCTGGATGGCTTCCAGCTTCTTTCATCTGAACAATGATAAAACCAAGGTCATATTACTCCGTTCGGGTACGCCAGTGGGCTCAGCCTCCAGTGTGGACCTTAGCCCTTTGGCACACTACGAGAAAAATGTTGTTTCCAATTTGGGTGTAAAAATTGATTCAGCACTAAAATTTGATGCACAAATTAACACGGTAGTACGTTCCAGTTTTTTTTTCTTTCATTTGTGACGCTTGGCTAAGATCAAGCCTCTGTGTTCTAGAGCGCATCTACAATCTGTTATTCGTGCATTCGTCCTGTGCAGATTTGACTACTGCAATGCACTGTATGCCAGTTTGAGTTAGGGTGCGATTGCTTGCTTACAGCTGGTTCAGAACTCCGCTACTAGGTTTCTGACAGGCACAAGATGGCATGTCCATATCACATCAGTATCACACCAGTGTTGGCGGAACTCTACAACTCTAAGTCAAAGTGCTGATGCTTGTTTTCAGGGCTCTTCACGGTACTGCTCCTACCTATTTTGCAGCACTGCTGCAAAGGCATGTCCCCACCCGCTCTCTTCACTCTGGTGACCAGGATTTACTGGTGGTCCCTCGTTCCAGATGCAAATCTAGGGGAGATTGTGCATTTGTGGTCCTTGCTCCAACTTTGTGGAACGGTCTACCTTTGACTGTTAGGCTGGCGCCTTCCTTCCAGATTTTTATGTCACATCTGAAGGCCCATTATTATATCCAGGCATTTTCACCACTGGGGTCTTCGCTTTTGTCTTAATTTTAATTGTTTAACAATTGTTCTAATCTGTTTTTATGCTGTATTTTTTATTCTGCTTTTATTGTTTTCATTTTTATTGATGTGATTGCCTGTTTGTTGTTGTGTTCAGCACCTTGGGCTTCTGCTAAAGGTTGTGGAAATTGCTCTATAAATGAATAAATTAATAAATGAATGAATGTATCTACAGCCATGGTCAAAATGTTTTGGGAACCCCATTTAGAGCTGGAATGTTATGAAGAGTTATTAGATGAAATTGATACAAACAACTCAGTAACACTGAGTGTCAATCCTGCCACAAGAGAACCTACTGACATGATTTCAATGATCTTCTCAATAATATGGATGAGAACCCTTACATACACGAGTGTAGGAATCTCTCTATCATGCTGACTGAGTCAGAATGACAAGCTGGATGCTTCAAATGGAGAGTGAACCACCTTGAAATCATTGTTCTACCTTTATCAATCATCAATACCCACATGGAAAGATGCAGTCATCATTGTTTAGCACAAAAAATGATTTTGCAGCCATTGAGGTGTCAAAACAATTACTAGAACTCCAGAAAAATGTGTGTGTGCATGTGTCTTTACACAGTGTGGTAAAAAAGTACTCTTGTCAACCCCAGAAAAACTTTTGGAGGATGGTCTGGTGTCAAGAGGGGCAGTAAAGATGCCACTTTTCTTTGAGAAAAAAAAACATCAGGGGTAGGCTGATTTTTGATAAGAGGTCCTAGGATTGGACTGCTGAGTAGGGGAAATTGTTTTCTTTATCAATCTCGATTCTGATTCTTTGAAACATTCAGAAGATGTGCTTCCATAGGTGTGTTTCCACTATCTAAACTTCAGGGTAATTTTACCAGAACTTCCCGGCATGTTCCATTTCCCCAGGCCAACGAACGGGCCGTTTACCGGGCCGTTTTCAGGAACTAACTGATTCAGAAATGCCTGGTAGCGTAGTTGAGCAGAAATTTTGGTCACACTGATTGGTTATAACTCAGTAGGAAATTACATCAGCATACTGTTCAAAACAACCTGGCAGTAGTAAAATTAAAAGAGTTGCTTGTGAAGAAGAATGGAAGCAAAATCAAATTCAAGTTGCTTTAAAATTGCCGTTACTAATCGCCCAACACCAAAAAAAAAAAGCGGAATGATATAAGTCATTCATACAATGAATAAGTCATTCATTATAAGCTCTAGTACGAGCATTTAAGCTATCTGTGACAACACTTGTGGCTTCCTGGGCACAGGAACATAATTAATGTCAGAAAAGAGTATACTCTCTACGGTTAGGATGAAGAGATCGCCATGCATCACAAAGCCCATAATCACTCATGTACTGTTTAACTATATTAGTGGATTGCCAATTGTGCTAAGTCCCAGCTGTACTGAGCCTGTCTGTTAAACTGTCCATCCAAAAATTAAAATCACCTCCAAGTATAAGTGGACAGACCAAGTGTTCGGAGGGTACAGAGAAAAAATTGTGAAAGAAAGAAGGGTCATCAATATTTGGACAATATATGCTGACGATACATAAGCTTTTGTTCAGTACAGATATTTTTAACATTATAAATCTACCCTCTGGATCTGAAACTGTGTCCAATACTGTTAAATTGATGATTTTGTGTATTAAAATAGCTACACCTCTTTGCCTAGAGTTATAGCAGGCAGAGAACATGCTGGGAAACTCAGGTATTTTAAGTTAATCTGTAGATGTGGCAGATCTATGAGTCTCTTGTAATAATATTACATCAGCTTGCACTCTTTTTAACTGATCAAAAATCTTTAATTTTCGCTCTAGAGCCAGCTCCATGTACGTTCCATGAGACAAACTTTAGTGCACCCATAGATGTGTTTGTGAGAGTAGCTAGAATATGACGCCTTCATGTGAATAAGATGGAATAAGTACTTACATGTATAAAATAATAAGTTAAGAAATAACAGAAAAATAAATAAGAATACTAATAATAAAGACCCAACAGTGTTTGCGGTTATTATGAGACGCATAAATTGTGATATTGTGCTGTAGATTTAATATGTGTGTGTGTGTGTGTGTGTGTGTGTGTGTGCGTGCGTGCGTGCGTGCGTGCGTGCGTGTGTGTGTGTGTGTGTATGCGCGTGTGCATGCTGAATCTGACACATTGTTAGAACGTTGCGTGGTTGTGCCATACAGATGTACAGGTCCAGAAGCAGATAAGAAGAGGAAAGGAAAGAATTATAAAGGTTAAAGAAGAAGAAAAAACTAAAAAGAAAGGGTGATAGGGGTGTGAGGTGATGAAGAACAGGTGATCTCATCATCTAGAACACAGATCTAGCAGCCATTTAATCCTGACGTGCTCAAACCCAGTGAATCCTGATAAGAATAATAAATGTCTCACCTGATGTTGGGCAAATACAACCAGTCTGTCACTCCTCGCTCCTTATAAAGTTTGCTGTCCACATAAAGCTTATCCACTGAGATGACAGCCCTCTTCCCATCCTGGATAAACTTTTTGCGCAGCGGTAAGAGGACTCAGCGCCGATCCAGGATTTCCTTAGGAAACTGGTCATTTACGCTGTAGTATTTTCCTTTGAGCTCTCTTCCGTGGCTTTTAGCAAGATCCTTCTGTTTAAAATGTTCAAATTTAGCCACAATGGGATGAGATCTTCTGCTGTCCACTCTTCTAGCTCCAAGACAATGCACCCGGTGAAAGGTGATCTTTTGTACAGTTTCTTCAGGTATCTTCATTTCGGTCTGGAGAAAGTTCTTGATTGTTTGCTCGCAGTTCTCTGCCCTTCCCGTCTGCTCCGGCAGGCCTGTGAACACCCAATTATCCCTCATGCTACGGGCCTGAAGGTCCAAAACCGTCTCTTTGAGAATCTTGTTGTCCTGGGTGATCCGCTTCACTCCCTCTTCCAGGGAAGAAACGCACTCCCGCAGAGATGTGTTCTCAGCAGCGAGCCGCTCAACCTGCTCCTGGCTGAAGTCCAGAGATGTTCGGAGGTTCTGGAACTCCTGATGTAGAACCTCAAGCAGGTCGAGTCGCCCCTCAAATCCCAGAAGCCGTTTATCTATAGAATCAAATAATTCTAATATGTCATCCAAAAACTCATGTAGATTACTTAATTTGATAGATTTCTCTTACAGTAGAAACACAGAAACTAGTATATTATCTCTAGATGCAGAAAAGGCTTTTGATAGAGTTAACTGAAAGTTCTTATTTGCAACTTTACATAAATTTGGTTTTGGGAACTTCTTCATAAACTGGCTACAAACATTATACAGTTCACCAACAGCACATGTCAGGACAAATGACCAAATATCAGCTAGCTTCTGTCTTCAGAGGGGGACCAGGCAGGGATGCCCACTCTCCCCTCACTGTTTGCTATCTTTATCGAACCACTAGCAGCAGCAATTAGGCAAACAGTATTAAAGGCTTTAAATGTAAGAAAATAGAACATAAGATCAGTCTTTATGCAGATGATGTTTTACTCTTTCTCCAAAATTCTCAATCCTCTCTCACCCAAGCAATAGAACTGATAAACTCTTTTTCAAGAGTTTCAGATTACTCTATAAACTGGTTAAAATTCACAGTTCTACCAATTAATTTCTCTTTTGTCAAATTGCTTAATACACAATTAGAGTCAGGGAATATCACATACCTGGGAATTAATGTTTCTCCCAAGTTGGCAGATCTAACGAAACTAAACTACATCCCACTTTTAAAGAACGTGGAAGATGATCTTGCAAGATGGAAATCCTTACCGATATCACTCATGGGGAGGTTTGCTACAATTAAAATGATGGTCTTACCCAGAATAAATTACTTATTTTCAATGATCCCAAACAAGCCACCAGCTGACTGGTTTAGATCACTTTACTCCTCAATCACTAAATTCCTTTGGCAGGATAAACCTCCATGAATTAGCTTAAAAATGCTTCAGAAGACCAAAGACAGAGGAGGACTGGACCTACCCAACTTTTATTATTATTTCTTAGCCAGCAGGCTGCAATATATACCAAGATGGTTGCAAGATAACCCACTAGATGAGTCCTGGTTAGATATAGAACAGACACTTTGCAATACAATAGAGCTTTCAGACTTACCATTTATTACCTAAAGCATAAGAAAACGTGAAGGCTTCAAAAGAATTAGTATCAGCACCTCTCTGACAGCATGGTGTGAGTATCTAAAAATGACAGAATCTTCACTAATACCATGCAGACGCACACCTATCTAGAATAATCCTGATATTCTGCAAAATAACGAAATGATAAACCTTCCGGACTGGAAAAGTAAAGGAATCCTATACCTGGAACACATATATGAAGGATTGGACTTCATCCCATTTAATAGAATAGTCTCCCAATTTGGAATAGATAAGAATAGCTTTTTAGAATATCACCAAATTAAATCTGTAATCAAACAAAAATTTAAGCTCAATAAAATAGAATTACAAACACCACCAAGGGTATTAGACTTCTATAATCTCAACCCCCCTAACTACTGTGTAAAGTATATAAGACACTGTCCAAAATAGACGATAGAATAGCAATCCCTATTGAAAAATGGGAAGTGGATCTATTACTCAGCTTTGACCAGAACTTCTGGTCCCAAACTTGTTTAAAAACTTTTTAAATGATCAGACACCCCAATTTACAATTTATTCAGAACAACATTCTACACAGAGTACACTATACAGGTCATCGGATGTTCAAGATGGGGTTTGTGTCATCTGACACCTGTACACACTGCACAAACTACATTCCTGATAATTACATCCACTCACTGTGGTCCTGTTCACCTGTCCAGGAATTTTGGGGTAGAGTATGTGAAAACCTGTCAAAGTGTCTGAAATGTCATATCCCAACTTCCCCCTCTCTTTGTTTACTGGGAAACCTGGACGATGTCCCGATTGAAACATCTTTAGTTCACGTGGTTCTGACTGTCATATGCATCGCTAAGAAAACTATCCTCATGAATTGGAAAAATAGAGATACTCGTTGCATTAACCAGTATGGAAATCTTTTGTTAGATCATATTACACTTGATACAGCCTCTGCTTTCACTTCAGATCAATCTCTCTGGGCTCATTTGATCGGTTCCATCACATAGCAATGATGGGGGATCATTGATATTGTCCTGCAGGATGATGTGGGTGATGGGGTGGAGGGTCTGAGTTTGGAGTATCCGGACGTTCCCTGGAGGTGGGTTCACTGGGGTTGTCTGGGACTGGGGGCTGCTGCCCCCCTCTGGAGGTGCTTGGGTTGCTTCGGGGGGTGGACTACTGGCAGTTGTGAGTGGGTTCCCTTGCGGGTTTTAGCGGTGGCCGTGGATCGCTGCCTGGCAGCTGCATTGCCCCTGAGTGGGTCTGGGTGGGGGCCTGGGGGCTCTGAGTGTGGGAGTGGCCGGCTCCGTGTGGGGATCTGGGCTGGGCCTTGGGGTCGGGTCCTGACATATATGCTGCCAGGAAGAAGGCAGGAACAAGTGGCAGTGCCTGGCCTGGGCTCAGGGGCCTCGGGTAGACCTTGGCTCCTCTGCTGTCCCATCACAAGGGAGGGGGATGTCCAGGAGGGGGAGGACCCAACCTTACCTGGATGTCCTATGTCTTATATATTCTGGAAGTTGTGCAAATGTGGGGATGGGAGTAGATATTCTGCTGGGGTGGGGCTGGGTTGGTGCCCTCGGACTCTGTGAGGCTCTGTGATGCTGCTGCTTTGGGCCCTGGCGAGATGGGCTGGGGTCTCCATGCCCTGGGTGGCATTTTGGCAACAGAGGTGCCTATTGGGGCCAGTGGGGGAACTGGCTCCCTGGAAGGCTTAAGTCCAACCAGCCATTCCTCCCCATCCCCACACACTTTTCTCTTCCTGCTCCTTCACATCATCACACAATCATGCACATAGGACCTTGGGGGGTGGACAAGTCAGGAGTGCAGGTATGCATCCCTTTTCCACATTCCTGTGGCAGCCTGCCCCCCAATTTTATTTGCACATTAAACACTTTCACCAACAACATTCCATGCAAACACACACACTAGGCCAGACGATGCCCGCACTGCCTGCTCACCACAGCCATGGATTACACCTCATCAACACGCACTAACACTATATTGGAGCAGGCAGAGGGAGATTAGGGGTCTTAGCACACCTCTGTTGTCACTTGGCTTCCCCGGGCTGGAGGCTAGGAGGGAGATCTGACCATCTGGTTGGGGTCTGGGGTGGTGGGTTGCTTTGCTCAGCATTTGGCGGGGGAGCCTGCTCATCAGCACCCCAGCAGAAAGGGTCGAACTCTGGGAATCAGTAATGGTTGTACCCCATGTGCAGCAGTGCCGGGACTAGAGTGAATTGGGTGTGTATGGGGAGCATGAGTGGGTGCCTGGTGTGCATTTTTATAAGTTTTTGGTTGTATGTGTATGTGTGAGCATGAGGGAGGGAGTGTGTGACTGTGTCTGTGTATGACTGTATATGTCAGGTGGGGCCTTTGACTCCTCCCTTCTCCTGGGAATTATTTTGATGGTATACATCTTCATCTCCCCTCCCCCTGCCACACCTACTGTGGAGTGTGGTGCCTTGGTCTGCCTGAGTGTTCGTGGCTCCCGGACCAGGGGGTTTAAGATTTTTGGCGTCTGCCTGATCAATCCCGCTGACTGCCTGGTGGGATCTGGGTCCCTGGGCTCTGCTGGGTCCCTGGCGGGGGTGGTCGCCCCTGGGTGCTGGGTCCCGGGCTCGGCCGGCTGGGGGTTGGGAGGCTGCGGGTGGGCCTGTGGGCTTGCTGCTGATATCTCCCGGGACTCTGCCGGCTGCTGGTTGTGGCCCCCTGGGGCGATCCTCTGCGCCTCTCGATGGGGGGGTAGGGGCTTTTCTGGTCGCGGTCTCCCTGGATTCCCTCTGCTCTGGGGCAGCTTCTGGATCTCTGAGACTTGGAGCTCCCTCCATCTCCTACGCATCATTGGGGGCAGATCTGTGGCCCCTCACACTCTCTATTGGACGCTCCTATAGAGATACCTTACATATACAAGCGCGTGTACACACACACAGGTGCTCACATGGTGCTCTCAAAAGTATGGACGTTAAACACAGGTCTTAAGGCTGTGGTTTGCACTAAACACACTGTGATTTATTATTGTGTGATTGTTCAGTTAAACAATGTTGATTTTACATTCCTTCAAGTTGACGCAGTGATAGCTTGCTCCCGTTGCATTGTTGTGTGTCCCTTTTCTGAAGGTCTAGAAGCAGAATCTTGTTTGTCATTGATTGTTTATTTTCGTGGACCCCTCCTTTGTCTCTTCCTTTCTCTATCACCTCTGTCTCCGTGTCCGGTCGAAATCACAAAGCATTCAAAAAACAATAACAATAAAGTTTTAAGTGTCAGCCATGACATTAAAAGCAGATGCTTTGATGCTCCACCTGAGAGTAAAATCTGTAAGGCTTGCCACCAGCATTCAGACATTAATTCTGTTTGCTTCACAGCCAGACAGGACACGAAAACAAAAAATACATATTTTAATGTCTTCTTAAGAATGTAGAAAGAGGTGAAACACTGGAAAGTGCTCATTTTACACTAAGAGGTAGGAGCATGGTAACCTTGGCAACAGAAAGTTACCTCGTCCATAGCAGGGCAAATTAGACGCTCCTCTGCATTTCTTCAGACTGCTCTCCAATGATTGCAAACAACTCATAGGATGATCACACTTCTTCCCTGTCCAGCCTTCCTGGCAGTCACACCTTCCACAATTACACTGCCCATGACCTGTGAGGAGAAAGGGTTGGAGGAAGACTAGAAGTGGAAAAGAGGCGGATTTGAGCAATCAGACATCAAATAACGATGCTGAGAGACAGAAAGATAACACATGATGTGACAGTCAGGGTGGATACTTGGACTGAGCAAAGCTGAAAGAGTTTGTCTGACTGGGAACAATGCAAATTATTAGAATTTAAAAATCACCATCATGCTTTTATTTTTTTTTAAATTCCCTAAAAAAACACCAAAAATATAATTATTGGCCACAAAGTTGCATTGCAGTTCTTGTATTAAACCTGTAAAAGCTGTTGATGTTTGCTAAATAAAAAAAATATACATAAGTAAAATTATAGTAACAAGCTCATAGCTCCATGTTAAACTTATTTTAATCAAAAACAGCATTCGGACCTGAGCAGAAGTCATCTGTGTATCGGTCGTACGTTGCATGGCAGTTCCTCTCATCGCACTCACACGTGTCTCCATGGATGTCCCCCCAGTCCCCAGAAGGGTCTACATCATAGCAGGTGCACTCCCCACAAACGCAGGTCCCTAAAGGCCAAAGCCATGAAAATCAGAGGATCAAACACTGTTGACGCTGTTGTGGGATATTTTTGACCAAAATACAAAAACACTAACGTTCAACAAATTGTCTGTTTTCTCTCTAAACCAGTAAAATGGAGCAAAAATGATTTTTATTTATTACTACTTAACCAAAAGACCTCAGTGGTAAACACTTTCTTCCTTTCCTTCCATTTTCCCTCCTTTAATAATTTTTTTCACGTCTTTTCATTTGTTTCGCATCTTGGAGCAGGCATCAACTGAGCAGCAGTCAATGGAAATCCCATTTTCTCTTATCAGGAGGAGACAGAGCACAGGGAACCCCCAGGGGAGTGGGCCAGCTGGCAAGCCTTGTGGGCTCTGGCTGACATGTCTGGCCCATGGCTGTGCATTTGCCACATTATATAACCCCAGAGTTCTGGATTAATAGACTTATATGTTTTCTTTCTGCCACAAATGTCACTACTGAGCTTCAACAGAGTCAATCCAAACACCTGTATTAGACACATTTGATACAAATACACAAAAAGAAGGATTGATGTTTTGGTCAAAAATCCTATTGTCCCCCAGTAGCTGCCAGCCATTCTTCATGCAATTTTAATCATAAAATTGTTTTGAAGAAGAAACTTGGAGCAGTGTTTTTGACTTTTGGCAGTATGGGGCTGATACGTCTCGATACGTCTACAGGGAAATCTTGCTAAGCCAACCAAACGAAGGGTGGATGACTCTTTAAAAGGGTAAAAGAGAATTATCTGCTGGGAGCTGTGTGTCAGATGATTCTCTTGTTTATCCCAAAGTGTCAGTAGAAGATGAAGGTGACTGATGAGATGAAATTCACTATCCCTGACAACAAAACCCACTCTGATGGCCTCCCACCCCCAAGCCAGCCGAGCCTGAAACCCAGCGACACCACACTCCACACCAAATGTGGCAGGGGGAGGGTAGGCTAAGATGTGTAGTAGCACTAGAAGCACAAGAAGTCCCAGGAGAGGGGAGGAGTCCAAGACCCCACCTGACATATACAGCCATACACAGACACAGTCACACACTCCCTCCCTCAAGCTCACACCTAAAGCCATTTTCAGATAGACATTCTGGAACATTTGCGGACAAATCAATCCGGTTTTTAACCGGAACTGTGTTTTCAGACACACCACTTTTGTACCGGAACTTGTCCTTTCGGCTGCGTTCACACAGCAGGGAAAAGTTCCAGATGTCTGACGGTGGCGGGGGGTGGGGGGTGGGGGGGGGTGTAGAATTGGACTTATGTTAAGAAGAAGAAGAAGAAAATATAATTTCTGTAGCGCCTCTCAAGATAAAAATCACGAGGCGCTTAAGCATAATTCTGCGCACACGAAGACGCATGATAGACCTGGATGATGAAGCTCAATGGTTAAAGGAATCACTGAAGCGGTGTGAAGCGCTCCGTCACGCGTCTAGACGGTACCGTAGGAGGCGAGCTGCCGTGGTTCGCCGCATGCTACAGCAGCGGGCTATCTGGGTGCACACAGCGTCCCCGGGTCCCCTCCTCCTCCCCCTCCCCCTTGTCTGGAACTCTACCTCACCAGTCTGAAGCAGCCACCCTGTCCGTAACAAGTCCGGACCTGTTACTAGGGCTTCGTCCGGTTAAATTCCGGAACACGCTATCCGGATGTTTGTATTCAGACACAAAGGTCTTACGGACAGAGTCCGGAACATTTCCGTTTTTCATGGTCTGTCTGAAGGGGGCTTAAGACTTACAAAAATGAACGCTAGACACCAACTCATGCTCCCCATACACAACCTATTCACTCTAGTCCCGGTACTGCTGCACAAAGGGTACAACCATCACCGGTTCCCAGAGTTCGCCCCTTTCTGCTGGAGTGATGATGAGCAATGCTGAGCAAAAGCCTCCCACCACCCCAGACCCCAACATGAAGGCCAGATCCCCCTCCTAGCCTCCAACCCGAGGAAGCCAAGCGACAACAGAGGTGTGCTAAGACCCCTAGTCTCCCTACTCCTGCTCCAATCCAGTGTTAGTGCATGTTGATGAGGTGTATTCCATGGCTGTGGTGAGCAGGCAGTGCAGGCATTGTCTGGCCTACGCTAGCTGATGCAACCACACAACCACTTCCCCCCACAGCCCTCAGTGTCTAAGTGCAGTTTAAAATTGGAAATGGGCACTGGCTCTCGAGATGAGGCTGAAAGATCACTTTGCCAAATGCTGTTGAGTGGGCACACTCCCAAGGCCCTAAGTGTGTGTTTGCATGGAATGTTGTTGGTGGAAGTGTTTAATGTGCAAATAAAATTGGGGGGTAGGCTGCCACAGGAATGCGGAAATGGGATGCATACCTGCACCCCTGACTTACCCATACCCCAAGGTCCTATGTGCATGATTGTGTGATGATGTGAAGGAGCAGGAGGATAAAAATGTGTGGGGATGGGGAGGAATGGCTAGTTGGTCTAAGCCCTCCAGGGAGCCAGCTCCCCCACTAGCCCCAATAGGTACCTCCGTTCCCAAAATACCCCCCAGGGCATAGAGACCCCAGCCCATCTCGCCAGGGCCCAAAGCAGCAGTATTGCACAGCCCCACGGAGTCCGAGGGCACGCACCCAGCCCCATCCCAGCAGAATATCTACTCCCATCAGTGCATTTGCTCAACTTCTAGAATATGTAATAAATGAGACATCCAGGTAAGGTTGGGTTCTCCCCCTCCTGTGCATCTCCCTTCCCCGTGATGGGACAGAGTTGTTATTATTTCAGAGGAGACAAGGTCCACCTGAGGCCCTTGAGCCTGGGCCAGGCACTGCAGCTTGTTACTGCCTTCTTCCCGGCAGCTTATGAGTCAGGACCCCATCCCCAAGTCCCCGTCCAGATCCCCACACGGGGCCCGCCGCCCCCACACCCCGAGCCCCCACCCAGACCTACCCTGGGGTGATGCAGTCGCCCGGCAGCAACCAATGGCCGCCACCAAGATCCCCCAAGGGGCCCCACTCACAACCGCCATTAGTCCCCCCCCCCCCCCCCCCCAGGCAACCCAAGCACCTCCAGAGGGGGGCAGCAGCCTCCCAGCCCCAGACACCCCGAGTGAACCCACCTCCAGGGAACATCTGGATACTCCAACCTCAGACCCTCCGCCCCATCACCCACATCATCCCGCAGGACAATATCAATGACCCCCTATCATCGCTATGTGATGGAACCGATCAAAGGAGCCCAGAGAGATTGACTTGAAGTGGAAGCAGAGGTTGTATCAAGTGTAATATGCTTTAACAAAAAATTTCTATACTGGTTTCATGGTGCATTTCCTCACACATGTGACACATTTGGACCCCCCCCCAAACACACACACACACACACACTTTTTAAAGTGACACATGTGACACATTTGGACCCCCCCACCCCCACCCCCACCAGATTTAGGCCGCCTTGTGCTCTTTCGATCGTTCTCAAATAAACTCTCACTTTAAATAACTATAATTCAGTTGTTACTAGTAAAACATCTTATTTCAAATAGATAATGTGAAAAAAACATCCAGCTATCAATAATTTCATTTCATCTGAACTTACGTTTAAACTAGTGCTAGAATGGAAATGTGACATTATTCGTCTTAAGAAGAATTACATTTGAGAAATCTAAATGGTTCATTTTTCATGTTATTATGGATATCTGGAATACAAAAATTTACTTGGAACAACAGATTAATAGATGTCTGTAATACATATCCAATCTGTCTAGTGAATGTTAAAATGTCACAATTAGATATTTTAAAGGATTTGGATATATTTCAAATCAGTGCAATTTTTAGATACCCTTACATAAAATTTCTACTACCAACAAAATACCTGTAGCTATTTTGATTTTCTATTTGACTAGTAGTACTACTATTTGGACTGGGATCAATTGCATTATTGCTTTGTAAAACAGGAATATAACAAAGAGGTGCCCTTGCTATAGTTTTGTTTTATTGAAGAAACAGTGTTCGCACACATTACTGATTAATTAAAGATACAAATATTGCCATTTATCAACAACAAAATAATTATTACAAATTAAATTTGCAATCCATAGAGTTACCTTGATCAGGTTAAGCAAAAGGACAAGCTTGCAGTGCAGTAAAAAATATGTTTAAAACTACAACTTACTGTTGAAGCTGGTCCCCTCGTCCCACAGGCTGCTATTTCACAAATGCACCAGTTAAATTTGTTAGTGTGACAGCTGTGCATCTATCCAGAAATCTCAGCTGTGCAGCAGGACTCCCATGAAGCCTAGCATTTCACCTCAGCACTTAGCCAGCCACCGTAATTAATTTAGGAGAAATTCACAGAAATCCCTCAGGATCAGTTGAGCTAAGAGAGATTTCTGTGTCTGCCTGTCTGCCAAACACTGATGCCTCACAGTCCATTCTGGGGTTGACTATTTTATCTGTTGTAGTAAAATGTGAGACAGCCTCTGACTGTGGGTTTCTTTATTATTCATACTGATTTATTATGCCATTCGCCCTAAGATGCTCATTTCACTCAACATTGCAATAAATCTGATGTGTCATTTGCAGATCACTTCCTGCTTCATGTCTTTTTTTTCTCTCCCATAAGTGAATGTTTGTAATTCTGTAGTTTCATTTAAAAAAAAAAACCTTTAAATGATTTTAAGTTTGTCTGTTAGGGATGCTGACACACGAGATGTTATAAAAACACAAGTACATGTTTGGTTTCTGGAACTGTTATTTTAAACAGAAAAAGGGGCAGAAATTACTATGACGTTACTTCTTTCTGCTCCTTTTCATTCTGGGATGTGTAGATCTGCATGTTTTGCATTTTCTTTCTTTTTTTTTTTGAACAAAATAAATATTTTTTAAAGGCCTCAGATTTAATGCTGACATTAAAGTGACTCAACAAACCTCTGTTGCTGCAGATTTTGCCATCTGGGGATGTGCATCTTCGCTTGCTTTCCCATGGGCTGATGTCACATTGGAACTCACATTTGTCTCCATGCCAACCAGCAGCACAGTAACAGTTTCCACAGTAACACTGGCCATGGCCTGAAAGCACATGCAACAACTTATAAGTCCTCCACAGAGAGACGGAGGATCAGATTTGACTAATCTGTTATTGTTGTATGTCAGGATTGTGCTTCTTTTTGGTTATTTAATGCAACATATTGTTTTATATTTATCATTACATATTATTTATCTGTCTGAGTGTAAAATTATCCATGTCTATAAGTAAATAAGGGTCTGATGTACCTCCACAAACCTCTCCTATGTCCTCGTCCAGACACTCACTGTCATCACACTCACAGAAGCGCCCCGTCACCAAACTCTTGCCGTCATCGTTGTCACACATGCAGCTTCCACAGTTGCAGGTTCCTTTGAAATTAAAATGAATCTTTCATGGGTGTTAGGTCAGGTATGTCAAAAAGCAGCAACGGGAGAATGTGACTGCATAATGTTTTAACGCAGCACACAGTAGGTCCAAGAACCCAGCTGGTTTACATCTGTGCACTTGAAAGTACCGCTTGTGCATCATGTGCCAACAGGTCTAAGCTGTTGTTTGGCAAGCCAACATGTGTGTGTGTGTGTGTGGGGGGGGGGGGACTTGGATTTTGGATTAAGTGTAAAAGAAGCAGAAAGCTAACAGCCACACGCTGTGCATACATTTGCATTTCTACATATTCAAACAGGCATGACACAGCACAGCCCAGGCTTTCTAACACTCTCTCTCTCTCTCTCTCTCTCTCTCTCTCTCTCTCTCTCTCTCTCTCTCTCTCTCTCTCTCTCTCTCTCTCTCTCTCTCTCACTCACACACACATTAATACATGTTTATTCCTCATTTAACTGGAGGCAGGCTGCGAGGTTAAACCCAGGTGAGCGTGTGGAAAAGACCACCTTGACCTGAACTTGACCTCTTGTCATGCATGTTTAGTGTGATGCGTAAACACGTAATTATGGACACTGGAAATCACATAAGAAGCCATGGAAATGAAAGCTCAACTCATGTCTCAAAGATGTTTTTTCTTTGGACATTGTTGCTGTTGGTTGTTTTTTTCTATTTCTTGCTAGCGCTCCCACTCAACAAACATGTATGCTTCAAAAATATGTTTCTAAATTAGCATAAAGATCAAGCGACACAAAAAAGAAACCTAAAATGGAACTATTATAATCATCTTTAAGTGTGTTTTCATGTAAAAACATAAATACACATCATTCCCATTGTAAACAGTTCTGCAGGACTGATAAGCTAACTGATAGAGTGTGCAGAAGGCCACAGTATATCCCTACCATTTTCAAACAGTCTCCAAACTTTCATTGCTGTTTGTTCAAATTTTTATTATAAACCCTTTATAACATTTTCAACATCACCAGCAGTGGGAAAAAAAATACATGTTCAGGTGCATCAAAGGTTCCAATCCTTTAGCAATTTCAGAGTAAAATGGATGAAACGTGAAATTGACGAGAGTGTAAAAGTTCATCAGATAACTATTGCTTGAACTGCTGTGAAATCTGGAGCCATTTTAAGACAAATGCATTTATAAAATACAGATTTTAGTCTTGGTTAAGCTCTGACCAACCATTAGCTCCTCAAAAGAAGTAGACACTGTTTCCAAAAACAGAAGCTGTTACAGAAGGTTGTTTAGGCTGATTTTATCTGTATTTAATGACTGTTATTAACTGTCTAAAATGATCCTTTTATGATTTTTCTTTGTGCAGTGCATTGGTCAGCTCACATGCTGAGTATAAATGTGCTATATAAATAAAATGGTATCATATGGAAGCCAGCTGCAGGTAAGTTAGTGGCTATTTATGATTTTACACAGACACACTTTAAAACAGAGAAACTGTTTTAGTACAAAGTCATGTCCCAAAGAACTAGTTCACTGTCACAAGGTCAGATTTTTTACTATAATTCTTTGAAAGTCACTGTAATAATAAAAAAATAACATTTTAGGCATAAAAAAATCAGTTTCTAGCATTTTTGAAGAAGCAAACTAAGGAATGAGAACAAATTATATATGCCCTCAATACCTCAAAATCATCATAGCCACTCTATTTTGGCATCAGTCCATTTCCTTTATCTTGTCTGCAGCTGGTACTAAATTCTTCTGCCAGAAAAAGAAACAAATAACAATTATTCAGTCCTACCAATGGATTTAAAGCATATTTTGTTGGCTTTTATGATTTTGCATACACCTGAAGATTCTGAGCTTATATAAGTTGAACTTTTCTTTTATAATTTGGTCTTCTTTTCATTTTTATTAACTTGTCTCATCATTTTAATGTGATTTTGCTATCTGTTTCTTATCACTAGAAAGTGGTAAACAAGAAAAAGGGTCTGAAGAACATAATTTCTCAAACTGCACATTTTATATTTAGATTTTTACATGCATGAAATAAAAACAGACATTAGTTTTAGAATCATTTTTGCACCTAATGTTTCATTGTCTTCTAGATATTCAGAGTGCCTCGTTAAAGGGGAACTAGGCAGTTTTGACTTGCTTTTAGCACTCTGTAGAACCAAAAGCAAAAACCATCTCCTCGCTGTACATTCGTCTTTTTAACACCTTAATCCAGGGTTATTCAATTCTGGACCTCGAGGGCTGGTATCCAGCACGTTTTGGTTTTAGCCCTGCTTCAACACACCTGATTCCAATCAGCAGATGATTAACAGGCTTCTGTAGAGCCTGATGAGCTGCTGAACAGGTGACTCAACCACTGAATCTAGTGTGTCGGACTAGAGAAACCACTCAAACGTGCTGGATACCGCCCCCCCAGGCCTGGAATTGAATGTCTCCCCAGCCTTCCTTACTGTCTATACGAGTGATGCATCACTAAATTAAACAAATCAGCTGTGTTCATGATATATACCAGCAAAACCATTCATACAGCACAATATCTCAATCCAAAATGACTTCCTATCTCTGGCTCCTTCAAAGGCAGTTCGAAATCTGGGTGTTGTGATTGATGAACACCTGACCTTTAAAGATCATGTTGCCTCTGTTGCTCGTTCATGCCGCTTTGTGCTGTATAACATACGAAAGATCAGACCATACCTAACACAACATGCCACCCATCTCCTGGTGCAATCTACTGTCATCTCTCGCCTCGATTACTGCAATGCCCTTCTAACTGGTCTTCCAGCCTGTACTGTGAGACCTACATTTCGTTTGCGGCAGCAAACTTACTCAGGCTGATGCGGGAAAACAGGTAACAAAACTGTTCTGTGTTTTAAAAAAAGAACTGCAGCATGGGACCCCTTAAAAAACTTTAGAAAATGCAGTCAATGTTTGATTCGTGTTCATATTTTTTCCTTTACAATTATTTGAACATAAAATACTATTTTTCTGAAAGATGTTTGTCTGCTGTTCCTTTATTCCAGAGGTGTTAAATTCTGGGCCTGGAGGGCCAGTATCCTGCACATTTTAGTTGTTTCTCTGCTCCAACATTCAATGGTTGAATCACACATGGAGCAGCTCATCAGGCTATGCAGAAGCCTGTTAATCACCTGATGATTGAAATCAAGTGTGTTGAAACAGAGTTAAAACTAAAACGTGCTGGGTACCGCCCCTCCAGGCCCAAAATTGAATACCCCTACATTATTCAGTTGTGTACTTGCAGAAAATTTTGGAGTGCAGTTGCTCACCTCTGTTGGAGCAAACCACCCCTTGCTGGTTTTTGCAGAGCTCCCTGCTCTTCTTTCCCGACACTCTGCACTCCTCCTGAAACTGGCACGTCCCTCCAAACCAGCCCTCGTCACATTCACATGTCCCACAGTCACAGTAACCACGATCTAAAGGGGAAACAAAACACACCTCATGCTGTTTAAAAAGTGAGAGCACAATCATCACATCAGACCAATTTGTGCACCAGTGTCGATCTATTTTTTGTCTGCATGTTACCAACATTTTAGTTTACCACCATCCTGCAGGAATGAATCCATGTAGACGTCACCCAGTATTCAGACAGCCATACCAGGCAGTCTGGTACCACCACCTCTGATTATCCTGAGGGCCACGTCGAGCGACGTAAAAAGCAGAAGGACCCATGTGTTGCAAATGAAGGCTGCACGACAAGTTGTTAAAAATGTTGCTCTCATTGCCTCTAGCAGTGAGGGGCCTTGCGTGTCATACTCAATCATCCTCCTGACACGTTCATCATGTAAATGCGGTGTCCTTTTTCCAAGGGCTATCCATCAGTCATTAACAACACGCAGGTCCCTCATCTCTCCTAGTTATTCATACATCTCTGGGCACACTTTGGTGGCACTTTTAAGGAAAACAGAAAATATAAATCACAATAATAACAGCACTTCTAAGGAAATCAGGTGCTGATTATAGTATTGTGGCTTATAAAGATTTAATCTCTGGGAACCATTAGGTCCACTTAGCTTTAGACTAGAATATCTGATTCATGAGTAATTCTTACATGGACCCACTGGACACCTCGAGCATAGTATTGGGATTCTTCTGTTTACCCCTGGGCTATTTTTATTTTAGGACACATTTTCCCCCAAGACTAATTTATACACACATCCTTTTATAATAAACATGCCATCATAGATGACAGCTTGCACAAGACAGCTGTAAAACAGAATTGGATATTATGAACCCTCTGCCACCCCACTAGCTTCCATTGATCTCCACTTGACAATCATTCTGACACATAAAATGGTCCTCTTTGTCTGGGTGAGCAAAATTTATGTGGGTTGGAAGATTCCTGTCCTTCTTCTTGGTGCTTCCTGAGCCGTAATTCTCAGTAGATTGGTATGTCAGAGTGCTGTCTAGCACGTCGGTGACAGAAACGTGAGCCCACCTACCGGATCTTTAGCAGTGATCACATACATTCTGGGGAAACTGGCAAGAGATGATTAATGTTTTTCAGCATCAATTGATTTTGTAAAATCAAACAACTAGCATTGCTTGAGGATGTTTTCCACCCATCACCTTTTACTCCAGTGTTTTACACTCTAGATCAGCTTAGCTTAGAAATAATTTAAGTGTATCTATTTTCAAATATTATTTTTAATGATGTTACGTACGATCTCACTCATCGTTGTTTAAGATCTTGTGCTATCTCTTGGTAATTGGACATTTTGTTGGGAAATTTTTACTTAATATTGTAACGTCCAGCAATGGTCAGTTTTTAGGTACCGTTTGACCATTCAACATCTGGTCAAACAGGAGACACGAGACTGCATGTGTCCCCTTTAAATCAGCCTGACTTCATCCCACCAACTGGAGCTCAGAGCCTGCAGCTCTGAACACAGATAACGAAATGTCAACAATAACGTTCTCTCCTCAAGGTCCAATCTTTCAGGATTCTCCATGCCTCCATATAAGGAAAACTCGCAGCCTGGATTTGTTGCTAAATCAAAGAATGCTTTCCTAAATCAAATATGAACTTCTACAACTTATAAGCTAGATAATCATTAAATAAACATTTGTTTATTGCTACTTCTAATAATTATAATACAATGAAATGTTTCATTAATCTGTGCTCAATGATTGAAGTTGGAAATGATTGTGATGTTATGATTACAGTGATTGAAATATGTTTCAGCATGTTTATATGGTAAGGTCATCACCATTTGCACTCACACAAGAACAAAGTAAGGTTAAGTTAAACTCATGCCACATAAATAGTCCTTTACCCCAGATCAGAGCATCCGGTATCAAGGAAGGCGTGTTTCTGAGATTCTTGGCAATATTCCTCAAACTTGTCAACCTCTGGTTGGCTGCACAAATCAGAACATGAGAACATTAAAACCAGATTACTCTGGTGATTCCTCAGTTCTAGAGAAGCTTCAGACCGGCCATCTGAAGCAAAATCCTCTTTAACCTATCAAAGCCTTTGACGTGTTGTCAAAACCTTTTTGCACC